>NW_009646631.1:2240746-2250614 GCF_000708025.1 Charadrius vociferus
CCGGGGCTTTCAGGGAGCTGGGTAAATGCGAGTTTTTTAACAAATCTTCCCTACGGTTTCTTCTTCTGCGGTGAAATAGTTATGAAAAAGGCTGTTAATGCTTGCAGGTAACTGCAAAGGTGCTGCCTGTTCGATTTCTTGAGTGTGGTGTTCCAGAAAAGGGTTTCAGTTCTTGAGGGAAAAGGCAGGAGCGGTGCCTGTAGGTTACTATTCCCTAGAAGGAGGTCTGGATGAGAAATCCACAGAGGCCTACATGGAATGGAAACATGGCAAGGAAAATGTTCTTTATGCGTTTTAAGTTTTATAATTGTAAGATGTGTTTTAAGTTAATTTGCAGCGGGAACCAGAAATGTAGTGCACCTGGCTGCAAAGTAGAAAAGTGACCATCACTCCGATGTATTCTTTTGAGAACTGCTCATCTGTTTTGTGGAACGTTAATTTTTGCAAAGGAAGTTAACACAAAGCACTCTTACAAACATACAAAAATACATTTAACTCCTGTCCAGTTCTACAAATATCTCCCTTCCCTTGGTGTTTTAAAATTCCCTATGATAAGTTAACATAGGACCTAAAACTATTTATGGAAACAAAAAGGTGCTAAACCCAAAGTAGATATTCCAAAAATACTGTCCTCTATTTGGTGATAACATGGGATTTTTGTCGAGTGTTCCTGTTTGGAAGTATAGATTGTAATGCTACTGAAGGTTAACACTTGAAAGTAGCCATTGTCTTCTGTTTCCTGAGCAATATGGTTTAATTTCTGTGTTTGACATGATACAACCATCATTAGAGGGTAGGGAGTACCTGAACCTTGTATGTAATAATGTCAGCTCAGTTAGGCTGATGGAAGAAAGACACTGAAATGCCCATAATCCTTGTAACATGTAAAGGACTTGCACTAAAATAGAGACTGTTCTTTCCTTACCATTGTTACAGTATTAAATCTGAGGTTTTCAAGTGATTGTTGTATAACGGTAATACTTTGGAACAGGTTGAATGGGGGGCAGCAGGGGTGGGTAACATTGTGGTTAATGCATTACAGCTCTTAACTGTCACAACACTGCAATGTTAATGTACCCAGAGTTTTGTTTTTGAAAAATTAGATTTTGAGTTTTAAAAATTAAAACCACTTACCTTGTAGAAAGGGAGAATGCTCAATCCTGAAAAAAGAAGGACATCTTGAAATATTCTCACTTGATTTTTTTTTTTTCCTACCAATGTGTTTAAATGATGCATCTAGTAAATCTTAGGCATTTTTTGCTAATAAATAGCCAAATCCACTCCTGCGGTAATGTTACATTAGGCAGGAATATGGTGCAATTACTTCACTGAAAGAAAAAAAAAATAAATCCTTATTTCCGTCTTGTTTCATAAGAAAGATGTGTAAGTTTCATTTTGCATAGCAGGCTTTTTTGCCTTATTATCTCAGGAGCATAGGTAATAGACATGGCAACTGTGATGTAGGTGCTTATCCCATACATGAGAATATTGACAGAAAAAGTTTTTGCTGTTTTTCAGTATGCACAAATGTTACTGGAGTATGGCTTTGGTATTGTTACACAGATATGACCTGGTAGATGAATGCAGTGGGTAAAACAACTTTATATATGAAAAGATTACAAGAAAATACTAGTGTATGCAGCTCAAAATAAATGTTAAGTATTTTATGCCGCAGTATAATGATTATGTTTTATTACATTTGGGCACTTAGAAAGCTGGTAATCTAAATTGTTTTTTCTAGAGGTGATTGGAGGTTTAAATTAATGAGGACCAAATACACTTGTGAATAGAAGCTTCTGGGATAGACTGCAATCTTTTCACCTTGCTAATGTGCTCAAATGATTTTTGGGTTAGAAGCAAAATAACCCCAGATACAAGAAAGTGAAGTGTGTGACCATAATGAAAAATTAAAAAGGGAGCAGTAAAATTCTTCTAAACATTTCATCTTGATATTCCAGATTTACTTTCCACACTTACAATTTGAGGTTTTGGTATAATTGATATTGGTTTGGGTTTGTTTTTGGGTTGTGGTTTTTTTGGGGTTTTTTTTGTGTGTGTGGTAATACAAAGACTGACAATTTTCTTCCTGACTTTGCTGGCAGCAATTTTTATGTTTTAAGGCTGCTTAGTGAGCTCCATTATAAGCCATAGAGAACAGAAGATTTGCAATTTCCCAAACAGTAACCACCTGAATAAAATGTGAGCCTTAGCTCAGGCTTGAACTCATTTTTGTAAGCTGCAACAAGCAGTTTAACTGAGGATATTAGATAAGAGTAACGTACATAGTTCTGTCTGTGTTATAATTTTTTCCTACATTTTTTCCCCCCTGGATGTGCCTTAGTTCCTCTCTGGTTTGAAAGTAGACAGTAATCATTTCAGTGAGACCTTTTGTTGTTGCTTGGACTGTACAGTGTTATTTGTTTTATGTGAAGTTGCAGGTGGCACGTGCTTACTTGGATCTAGTGCTGTGAACTTCGAAAACTTAAGCTCCATTACGTGTGCTTCCAGGTTTCAATCTGTATCACATGGTTATATCTCTTGAATGCTGTCTATCTGAAATATTTTGTACTGATTTAAACTAGCTGAACAGCATGACCTCATAGCCTTTTGGAGTGAGAGGTATCTCACAGTTCAGGTGAAGGTTCAAGATTCTGTCTCGTTCCATCATCATTTTAAAAGGAGCACGGAGTAAATGTGAGATCCACAGAGGCAAGTGGGTGTCTGGCCTCATAATAATGGATTCTGAAACCTGAGGTTCCTGAGCTTGTGAAAGTCAAGCAGCTCATAGTTGTGGCATGATCTTGAGATGTAGATTTGCACTCTCTCAAGCAAAGGAAGGAAGTAAATAGTTATTTTTTTATCATCGGTATGTATTCCCAACACTGACATTTTTTGTTCCAAAGGATGTAATGCATGTACATTGCACACATACACAAAATGCTATTTTGTCTTTTAGCTGTGTTTTCAAGAAAAGCTGCAGCTCCTGTGTCTTGCATGGAGCTCTTATCTGATAGATGTGATCTCTGCCTGTTAGATTGAGTTTCTCCAGAAGAGATTAGCAGATGAACGTAATTACTTCTGGCTACAAAGTAGGTACTTCAGTGGCTTGTGCAACCATCTTATTCTACTGTTGGTTTTAGTAAGAGCTCTTTGAAATCCTCTGGCACTGTGATCAGGCATTAAAGATGTAAGCTATATTATGATTCATTTAAGATACTGTTGACTGTACAGTTTTCACGGTGGAACAGGGCTTCAGTAAAAGTGACTGTTGAATTACTGTATCTCTGTGTTCTTCTCTTGGGAAAAAATAACAAATTCCTTTAACATTACATTTGGCATACTGATTGTTTTTACAAAAGCTTTTGTTTGGATTAAAATGTTGTGCTTTATATATTTGGCCATATGGAAAGACAAGACAATGTAAAATATGTGTGGTTTTAAATCACAAATTAGAGCTAAAACTATAGAACTTACTTGGTGCATCTTAATTGCTGTGAGTAATGCAAAAGCTTTGAAATGTAATCCTTGGGAATGCTTAAGATCTAATTATATTCTGACCAGTCAAGGTGCACTTGTTCCGAAACAAGTCTGAGCTGGTCCCTTCTGAGAACATCGTATTCACAATGCCAAAGGTGGAGAAACAAATTCATTTCTATGAAAATGAGTTATCCTCCAAAACCAGGGACAGACTTCAAAGCATAACATTTTATGGCAAGAAGCACTTCAAGATTAACAAAGCAAGGCCCAAATAGGCTAAACACAAAAGCTCAAGAGCAGAAGAGCACTTAAGTTTGGTCCAGGCCTAACTGCTAACTGGTATTTAGAATCCTAAGTTGCTAATTGACATTAGTTAAATTCCAAAGACCAAGTATGTAAACTACAGATGTTGTCTTATAGACTCTCCCTTTGAGGTAGTTATTCTATTAGTTCTGGAGCTTCTAAGAGACTTTTTTCAGTGTCTCACTTTAGACTTCAGATGCTTATTTTTTTTTTTTAGTTTTTAAGGCATTTCAGAAAACTATGTTTGGTTATTGCACTAGACAGTTCAACGGACGACCTAGATTCAATAGTATATCAAAGTTTTACATTTTGGAATTGTGAATCTAAATTGCAAACATATTAAATTTATTTTTCTGAATAATTTAAATAGAATTAATTTGAAGTCATTGTATCCAAGTTCACTGATTTTCTGTTAGCTCTCCTGTAGTATATTCATTAGTTAACAAAGCTAAACTTATATTCATCTATGAAAAAATCTGTCGGCTATCATTTTGAAAGAGGACTGCCTCCTCCTATTATTAGCATTTGTTCTTCAGTCTAAACCTGAGAGAATAAATTCCATTCATATTGATATACTTTCTAGTGATAATATTAAGACTTATCTTACAGCAATCATTATTCATATCCAAATCTTATCCGGTTGGTTTCTAGTAGGGTCCCAGAAATACCCAAGTGAAACTATTCTTTCTCAAAAGTTGTGGCTTAGATGGTGCTTTATTCATAATGTCCCTTCTGCTACTCCATTTTTTTCTTGTCCGTATACAAGTATAGCTCAGCATGTTTGTGTTTCTTTCCTGAATGTGAATGCTTTTGGTATAGCTTACTGTTCCACTGTGTTTCTGTTGTCCCTGTAACACCTGGTTTCATGTTTCAGGCCTCTGCTTTTTGCTTATGTTCCTTCTATTAATATTTATTTGATTTTTTTTTTTTCCCCCCAAACCATCCACAGCACCTCAGTTGCATTAGGAGTGGTCCTTTTCTTAGCTTCATTGCCTGGCTGCAGGTTTTAATTACTACTACTTTTTTTTTTTTAAAAAACCTTGTGTCCATCTACTCATTAACATACTCGTATGTATTTCTGTATCCTTACTTACCTGATTTTTTTTTCTCAATCATCTAGGCTAACCAAACAAACTATGAATTTTATACAAGCTTTTCCCAATTTCTGCCATCATTTTTAGTTTAAATTTCCTCTATAAATTTTGGTGGTATTAGTTGTGGAAGATTATTTCTCCAGATACCATAGTAAAAATTCTGTCTCCAGAGGTGTTTTTTTCCAATACATTTCAGTGGCTGAATATCTTGAGATTAGTCTAAATTGGAAGTGAGAGCTATTAGTCTTTCAAACTTAATTCTCCTTTTTAAGGTACTCTAAGCTGAAGAATGTGAGACTATTTAATAACCTAGAGCATGATATGGTTATTCTTGATCTCTTGCAGTAATAATTTTGCATTGTCATTTGTTTCAATGGGAGGTACAGTCACCACATTTTTCTCTGGTTTTCCTTGACTGTCTTCCATACCTCAGATCCACATCTCAGAGGAGCATAGTTCTCCAAAATCTGTTCTTTGGATTCATCATAGAACAGCCCTGCTGTTCACCCAATCTCCAGTCTTAGAAACTTGTCTGTCTTTTGGTGTTGGTGTAAATCCTTTGTTCTGAGGTTCACTCTTAGTTACCTCCTCTGACTACCTACATCCTAACCAATCACCCTTTAAGATTGGTTAGATAGTCCTGTGTTTGGTATGATGATTGGTACTGGAGTCATACAGCTTTACACGTTACAGCATGCAATTATGAGCCTGGTTTTGTAAGTACTGTTTTGTGTAAGTAAGGCATGGTATCAAGCTGAAATTTTTAAGGTTTAGGAAATTTTTACTGGTGGATCACCTATGTATTGGTGGCAACTATTCAAAAATTGGCAGTTCAAACAGATAGCAAGCTGAATTTTTTATATTGCATTTATATTCCAAGTTAAAGTCCTTGTCTCCCTTCATGCCACTGTATTTGAGTGCCCTACTTTTCAAGTGTTGTGACCTCTGCCTTTCTATTGCTTGTACCTTTTAATGATGACCTATTTTTCTGTGCCTTCAAGCTTAGAGTTATTTATTGTTATCTAAATTAGTAATTAATAAAGCAGCATGTAGTTGGATAAATGGTGTGTCTGGTGATGAGCTGACACAAGAAAGATGTTAAGGGATAGAGAGGGAAAGAAGCATGGGAGGAAGAAGTGGCATCAGTACAGCTGAAGCGCTCAGTCTGAGGAAGCAAGGCTGCAGTGGGGTAAATGGCATTCTTTTCCATTCAATATACCTCAGAGAAGAGGCAGTGAGTTGAGGTTACAAAACAACTATTCATGCAAGAATCTTGGGATGACTGTGGAATTCGTTCCTTTAATGCAAATAGCTTAGTCCTTAAATTCTTTCTTATGAATCTGCTGCTGCTTGATCTTCCTTTGGGGTGCTAGTTTATGGTTACACAGGAATTGGAATGCTTATGATGCAGACCTGGAAATATGGGCTGAATAATAATGAAGTGACTTGATCTAGGAGAAACCTATAGAGAGAATGAATGGGGAGGGTGTTTTGTACACCCTTATTTTCTCCCTCTCAATATCTAAGCCTAGTTTTCACTTCTGCACAATCTGTCATTTCAGGGATATATATCTCGGCTCACTCAAAAAGACATTTGGTGTCTTTGCACACCTATGACAGCGGTAGTTGTTAAATAGCATGGTCACAGTTTGACAGCTGATGTCAAAATATAGCCAAGTAGCATGTTGTGTGATGGGTGCACATGATGTTCCTGGTAGCTGTACTTAAGAATTATTACGCCAACGTCTGTCTTCTCCTATTGCTTTTTGACACTGGTCTCGCCTTTCTTCCCATGCTTATTTCCCCTTACTCCTTCTAAAGCTGCCACCGGAAAATGAATGGGAAAATGAATTAATGTGATTGAGGAATCTAAGGAGAGACAGCAACTGATGTCCATTGTACTTAATTTGGAGAATAGGACTCTGACTGAGGACGGCAGCTCTGGGCAGGAGACCAGGTAGAAGAATTTTGACACATTAGGGTCTTTTGTGTTAATACAGTAAGGCAATGAGAAGAGGGGAAACCTCCTGGGGCAATGATACTCAGTTCAGAAACACCATGTGATCCCCTTAAAAAAGCATGAGTACCTCACTGCAAAAGCCAGTATTTCTTAGAATCATGGTCTGGAAAATTCTGTAGTACAGCAGAAAGTAATAATACTACAGCTGAAGACTGCATTCCAACGTCTTAGTATTAAAGGTAACATTAATTTTTCTTTAAGTGCCTACTTCAATCTGACATGTAAAGTCACATCCAACTTCATTTTTTTTTTTTTAGTGACCGTTTCTACCTGAGTCAATTTTGTTTCTGAACAGATATAGCAAATATAGAAATATATGCAAATTTACTTCTGCAGAGGGTACAGTGTGTTCTGGTTTTGTTGTGTCCACTCAATGGCAATGTAAAGGGTTTTCATTAAACTCACTGACTCGTGTAGGTCTGGAGAAATCTAGTCGCTTCAGGGTGCTTCACTATATAGATGTTAGCTCTCCTGTTTTTGTACTGCCCCTGCTTAATAAGGTTATTGCTAATGCTTCTTTGAAACATCCTTCAGGGAAAGTAAGTGTAAATTATGGTACAATCTTGGACAATATATGTAGGCTTCCTTGTGTTTCTTATGATAAGGGAATCTATTCAAAGTCATTTGTCCTCCTGCCTCCTGTTTCTTCTTTGTATTGCCTACTTCCTATTTGTGGTTTCTGCAGGACTGGGAGAATAATAATATACTGATCAGATATTCTGCCGTGTAACCTCTGAAGCTAAGTTCCTTCCTGTTAACCAAATCAGAAGAACGCTTGTGGTGTCTCTCTAGCTCACAAGTTCTTACTTGAGCAACATTCTGTAAAGCCAGTGATGCTGAGTAGGTTTTAATTCAGGGCAGGGTTTGGCCCCTTGAAGTATTTGCTGAATTTAAGGACCTTGAAGTTTTGCCTTTTTGATTTTCTAATGCTAGTGTCAGGCTTGCTGTTATGGTTTGAAAAACCCACAACAATTTATTGTTGTTTAGACAATCATTCTATCACCTGATGAACCCTCCCTACCTGGGAAGGGGAATCAGGGAGGAAAAAAAAGGAAACCCTGGAGTTGAAATATAAACAGATTTAATAGAAAAAGATTAGATAATTAACATTGATAGCACTAAAGAACCAATATTGATCCCGATACCAATACAGAATATGCAAAGATTATACTCAGCCAATTCTATCAGTAGGAATCTGTGCACTCCAAGCAGTGGACAGCAAATGTCGGACACTGCAAGCTCTATGGCTTCGAGAGAAAGGGGAGGCCTCAGGGGTCCAGCACCAGGGCACGAAGTTCTCAGGATGGCAGCCATCAAGGGAGAGACTGAAGTTCTCAGCAAACTTTCTAATTTATATTGAATGTGATGTTGATGGTATGAAATAATCCCGTTGCCCAGCTTGGGTCAAGTGCCCGGGTCTTGCTCCTCCTTATCCCTGCACCTGGCAAGCTCCAAAACACTGGGACCTTGAAACCCACACAGCGTAGCTGGCTACAAAGTAAACATTTTCACAAATCCAGACAATAGATTCTTCTAAAAGTGCAGTCTTCCCAAGTATTAGAAGAGAAATTAGTCCTGTGTCGCTTAAATGAGGACACTTGCTATTAGAGCGATCAGGACACTGAGCTTTTTGACATGTGGTATTTACAACCATATTGTTGGCTATTCAGGTCCACACTGTTTAGGAAAAGTGAATATATTGGTTGATGACCTAGGCAGCGCCATGCTTGTGTTCAGTATGTCTGGACTGCATAAAGGGTCTGTTGGACTCATGCTAAGGCCTGTTTGTAAGGGCCCAACCTTTCCATTTAGGGAGTGATTTGAAACTTCACCTGAATTTTCTACTGTGGGCATGCACGTAGAGAAGAATTGCAGGTGGGTCTTGGCTTTGGCAAAGGTTTGGAATCGGGCTTAACCTTTGTTTCCCATATTATAATACGGATTGGTTGATTAGTTAAAAACTAATATAACCAGATTCAAATTGAAAACAATGCTGAGGTGCTGACTTTTTTTTTTTTAAACATAAAAAATCTGTTCAACTTCTTGGAGAAGGTCCAGTTAGTGCACTGCCCATAACAGTTTTCATGTCATTGTATTTAAAAACTAAAGTGTTTTTTGAGCTGTAAAGCTAATAAAGAAGAATGAACCACTAAATTAAGTTTTTAAATCCTTGTCTCTACGGAGTTTTAACAAAGTTACTTTTTCTTAGGAAAAAATATAAAAGATTGCTGTGTGCAAGTCCTCGGGAATTGTGATTACTAGCAGAAAAAGGGTCTTTAAAGAGATTTGTTTTAAAAACATTAGCATACATATCTACATGCTAAGAATCTAACTTGTTTCAATCAAAATGTTCTTGTTTTGAATAAACTAGGCTTCTAAGATCATTTGAATGAAGAATTTTTAGTTGTATTTGTAATGAATAAAGTAAGTATTTTAAGTTGAAATAGTTTTGTATAACCAAAAAGCTTTGAATAAAATTAATGCTTTTAACTGAAATAAATTGTAGAATTGTATCAATGAATTCTCAGTACTATAAGCTTTTGACTCCAAAGTAGCATTTTTAGGCTACCCAAAACTTTACGTTCTTGCCATTTGTGTCCAGCAAGGGTGATATGAGCATATCTTGAAGTATTCCAAATACTGCAACTTGTAAGGGGATCAAGTCTTGTATTTTTGAAGGTGACCTTGCGTTTTATTTTTCTGGGGACACACCCTCCCAAGTGTGTAGTGGTTAACAACTGTAATATGAAGGAAACCAACCAAGTTGTTAAAATTAATGGTCTTTTTTGGTGGGGGAAAAAAACCACTCGTTATTTTGTTACTTTTCTGTAACTCAGAAGACACCCCAACTTTTAACTGAAAGTAAACAGCTGAGGAACGTATAGATTGCCAGATCTACAGCTTTCTCCAAAAAAAAAAAAAAAAAAAAAAAAAAAAAAAAAAAAAAGGCCCCCAAAATTTTTAAAGGGACGGA
>NW_009646631.1:2250649-2251711 GCF_000708025.1 Charadrius vociferus
CGGGCTCCGCCGGCGCGGCGCGGTGTGGCGCGGCGCGGTGCGGTGCAGCGGTGCGGTGCCGCGCTCTCCTCTCTCGCTCTCTTTCTCTTTCCCCCTCGCTCGCTCGCTCGCTCGCGCTCTCCCCCCTCCCTCCCTCGCTCTCTCGCTCTCCCTCTCTCTCTCTTACACTGCCAGCCCCTGATGTGATGGCGAAGAAACCCCGTTGACAAGGCACTGCTTTTTCATGACGGTGAGTTTCCCTTTGAGTGTATTATAATTTTGTGATAAAAATTTCAAGGAAAAAAAAAACACACAACCTCCTTCCTCCCTTCCTTCGGGGAGGGAAAAGAGAGGGGGGAAATCTATCTCCAGACAGACAGAAAAGAAAGAGGAGCAAATTAACAACCAGGAGTTGCCAAAACCAGGATATTAGGTTTCAGCCCAGAGAGCTATTGGCTCTGGGGCTATGTATATAAATATATATCTAGAGAGAGAGCGAGCGAGAGGGGAGACGAGGAGGAAGAAGAGGGATATATTGTGGGTGGCTGTTGTTTGGGCAGATGTGGATTCACATGGAAATGAACTATATATTTCTTTTTTCGGCGAGGCTGGTGGTGGTGGCTGCTGAGGGCACTTAAAAAAAAAAAAGTTGTTTCTTAAAATAAAGGCGGGGGGGGGGGGGGGGAGATAAGGTTTCAGGTCCAGGCTGATAGCTGCAGAGAGGGGAGAGGTTTGGGGTGGGTTTTTTTTTTTTTCTTGCTGATGCCATGCAAATTCAGGAGAGGAGGGAAGAAAAATCTCTTTTAATGACTCATTGATTGAGCCGGTTTAAAATTAGTTGTTGTTGTTGTCTTTTTTTTTTTTTTTTTTATTTTCCGCCCCCTTGATGGCCATCAAGAGAGGGATGGAAAGAGGAGAGGAGGGAGAGAGAGAGTGTGTGTGTATGTGTGAGTGTGAGAGAGAGAGTGAGAGGGAGAGAGGGGGATAGAGAGAGTGTGTGAGGGAGAAAGAAAAATAATCTTTTCAAATCTCCTCCCTCTTTTTTTCCCCCCTCGTTTCTTTGCTTTTCTCTAAAGCTCTGTG
>NW_009646631.1:2251723-2271242 GCF_000708025.1 Charadrius vociferus
TCTTCCTCCTCGTCGGGAAAATGGAGACACTTGGTCTCTCTCCTGGCTGTGGAGCTGGGGAGGATTTTTCTTTTCTTTTTTCCTTTTTCACTCCTGGCTTGATTTTTTCCTTTCCCCCGTCCACTCGCCGCCACCCTAATCTTGCCATTTCTTTGAGCTTGTGTCTCGGATTTGTGCCTTCTGGGGATTTATTTTTCACTCGTTTTCTCGTTTTCGGTGTCGCCAGTAGATTTGATTTTATTTGTTTGGTTATTTATTTGCAATTTCCTCTGAATGGCTCCGTGCCTCCCGCTTTTTACCCGAGGAATGGAAACGGTGCTGCTTTTTGTGGGTGCGCGAATTGCTCGGGCGGTAGGTTTGGGCTAATGCGCTTTTTTTTTTTCTTCCCCCTCCTTTTCGGAACCAAGTTTTCCTCTGTGTGGGTTTTGGGTGTTTTTTTTCCTTTTTCTTTTTCTCCTTTCCCCCCCCTTTCGAGAAAGAATATTTCGCTGTAGCGCCTCTTTATAGAACGTGACAATAAACCGTCTCTTTCTGGAGTAACCCGTTTGGGCTTTGCTGCCGGGCGGGTGTGAATCGGATCCTTTGTGCTGCTGGGATTATTTTCTGTAAAAGAAACAATGTTTTATAAGTAGTTTTTATTCGTGGCTAAAAGCGCTGGGTTGCGGAGGGGATTTTCGGAAACCCTCACAGTTCACATTTATTGGGTTACGGGGGGTGGTGGTGGTGGTGGAGGCGCCTTCAGTACTTAAATTATAATTTGTTTCTGCTGTTAATTGCAAAATTCACGTATAGGTTATGACAGAAAGCAGATCTAGCAGTGTTAAAAACCGGGCAAAACGAAACGACGTGTAGAGGGCACGTTTATATTGACTTAGAACTGTTCGTAAATAATGGCCGGGGGAAGGAGAGAGATGCGGAGGCCTTTTGCTTCCCCCCCCGTTCTCCGCTCCACTCCCGCTCGGGGCTCGGCAGTACGGCACGAAACAGGCTCGCACGGAGAGGGGAGAGGCTCCTCGGAGGATGGCCCCGGCCGTGGCCGCGCTGGGCGGCCGGCGATCGCGGTGCCGCTGCGGGTGGGAGTGGAGAGAGAGAGAGCGGGAAAGATGGCGCTGTCTGGCTTCCTGCCAGCGTTTGTTGCGCAGTTTCACTCTGACTCTCCTCCCCCCACCCCACCCCCACGGGCGCCATTTTAAGGCCCTTTCTGCTGAAGCCGCGCCGTGCGGGGCGTTGTCGTCGCGCCCCGCTCGGGCCGTGTCTCTTTCTGTGTGGGAAGCGTTACTGTCTGGGGCTGAAAAGCCTTCTCCCCGGCATCCTACAAGCTGCTTTCTTTAACCCCCCCCTCTTTCTTTCTTTAAGAAATTGCTCTAAGGGGGTTCTCCTGCGTGTGCTTTGGGGAGAGAGGTGGAAGGGTTCTTGGCTGTGGGTGGATTTGGGTACGGGTTTTTTTGGGGGGGCTGAAAGGCCCCGCCATAGTTTGTCACGGTTCATCGGTGCCTTCTCAGGGTTCTCCCATCACCCCAGTAGTCAGTGTCACCGGCCTGTGTGGCGTTCCACCGGCCTGCCTCAGAGGGGCCTGTGCTCCCGCCTGAGAGCCTGTAAGCATTGCTTCAGAGCCTCGTTTTGTATCGCTAAAATACCCGTTTCTTGTCATGGGGTACATTCAGAGTGCAAGAAGAAAAAAGATTTGAAAGAACATCCTCTTCTGTTGAATCACGACCAAAAAATACAACATATTACTAAAAAAAATAAATCCACCTTTAAAAAAATGCTGTGGTGTAGCACATAGGGCAAAGCAGTCCTCATTGAAGAGCCTTCAGTACCGCTAGAAGTGCTGGCAAAAGCAAGTAACGCTTAGGTGGGTGGGTAGGTAACTCATTTTATTGCTGTTCTCTTGGTAATTTTTTTTTGGGGGGGGAGGGCGGCACTAGGTTCTTTTCAAGTTTTCTCACTCCTTTATGTCTCACAGGAAGCAGTGCTTTTTCCAATTTATTAAAATTTGGCAGTTCCACTTTGACAGGCTTTTAAAGTTTTGGTTTGGTGCTGTGTTTTAGGGAGTGTTGAAAATGGTCTCCTATTTTTTTGATCGCAACTTTTTTCTTTTTTTTTTTTTTCTTTTACATTTCTGTGTAATCAGATCAATGCTAGTGAGGCTTGAGTTTAATACCAACAACATCTGTATTCAGGAACAGCAAGTGTGCTGCCAGACCAACTCACGCTGCGCCCACTAAGGAGTGTGGAATGCTTGTTTAGTTCTTCGTCTCATGCTTTTTGACAGATCAGAGGAAGGCTTCCCCAAGCCTCTTGCTCATTCCTGGAGGAAGGGAGATTTTTTTAAAAAGTGGGATTAAATTTAAGGCTGTTTAAATTCTTTGCCTGTTGTTGTTGAAGGGTTTTAAACGACGTTTCTATTGACACACACATTTTTATTGCTTGGAATATACTAAAAAACCTTGATAGAAACTCTCTTTTCAAAAGATTTTCTTGGGGAGAACCTTGCTAACGTTTTAGTTTTTTAAACAATACACCTGCGAAAACTGTAATTGTTTAAAAGTCTATTGAGTGTGGACTACAGTTTTTGTTCGCACATTTCAGAAATCTTATTATTACCTGAAATTCACTTTTGAAGTTATTATTTTGCATTTTTGCTAACAGTATTGGGATAAAGATAGTAAAATTTTTTAGTGGTAGTGTATTTTTATACGATAAAATTTCTCTATTATGCACTAATGTCTGGAAGATCGTGTGAAGAAATGACAAAAATGGGATAAAACCGACCAGTTTTTCTCTCAGGGCATAGTACTTGCCAGATGACTATGTATACTCTCTACTCTGACCTGATTGCATTAAAGCAAATGTATTCACATCTTAAGTTGAGATTGTTGGTGGATAGTACTTAAATATGCTAGACCTATTCTTTTTAGATCTATTTCTTTGGCCAGGTCTGAGCTTAAAAGCTTTTGCTTTTTGTTGTTGTTACAAGTAGTACTTCCTATTTGGCTTAGCTTGTGTAGGTTGGTGGGGGAGTGCAGAAGCTCGCTCTGTTGATACACTCACCCAGTTGTGCTTTCATTGGTGCCCCTTGGCTTATTCACTAGTGTGATACTTAGCCTATTTTAAGTGTGTTCTTATTTGGTTTGTACTTCGAGCGCTTGCCCTGTATATTACACCTGTATTCTTGAGTTGATAATACTCCCAGTACGTGTGGCCTTAGATGAGGTCAGTGCTACATAGTTGTGCCCTTAACAGAGATGGTGCTCCTGTAGCTAAATATTTATGTCACCTTACAGATATGCAGTCGTCTGTCCCGTGTCGTCCCCCCCCCCGTGTCCTTTTCCAGTAGAGTTCATAGTTATAGTTTAAGTAAACTGAGAGAAAAAAAACCTCAAGTCCTGCTAGTATAAGCCACATTTCCAATTTCTTCCAGGGACCCTTTCTGTATCCATAAAGTTTTGCAACAGAGGCAAGTTCGTTGTCCAGAGTTGAAGAGTTTTGCAGGCATGGATGTGTTGGTATGCTACTTGGGCATTCATTGTACTCTAGCTGTATTTTCGGAGTTTTGCTGGTATACTTCCACACCAGTTCCAGAAAAGTTGTATCTGTATAACTGCAGTTACGTTTTATAATGTGGCTCTGATGGTCAATGATCGTGCCTTTTCATACTGCATTAGGCTTGTGGTAAGTCTAATGGCTGGTGCTTTTTAGTGTAGATGTAGCAGTGAGAGCGTGAAAATGTGTCATCCCTGTCTAAGTAATAGATACAGTCTGGACATAAGAGCCTCTTTGATAATGTAGTTCATTCTGTTCAGAGTGTTGGCATAATTTCTTCTAGTAATTTTGCTGCATCTGCGCTTGAAAGGTTTTTTATGGTGACATACCCAGTCCAGCATAGACAAGGGGATTGTCTACAAAACCAACTGTGTTTTGCTTTCTTATAGTAGAGGAAAACCAGCAAGATTAATAAACTGTTTTAACATTAATTGTGACCTGCAACTGTTCTAGTTTGAAAGTTGGAATAAGCAGTATTGGTAAAGCCCTTGTTGCACCAACATAAATGCATAAACACTGACCTGAACCTAATGTTTTTTCGAGATCGTCATGTAGTTCAATGAGTACGTGTCTTTATTTTTCAAACGGTTCTTTGCCCCTGCTTTCCTTATTGAAAAAACAACTGCTGCATCTGTATCATTTTTGCTTTATTTGAGAATCTCTGAGTTCGTAGACAAAATAAAAATTAACATGATTAACTAGCACAAATAGACTATCAATTTTTTGTATTGCTTTAATTTATTTTCTTGCACTAGTTTTAAAATGTTCTAGAGCTACTTCTGATGTTACTTTGAGTAGGGGAATGCTTACCAAAAGGAAAAGAAAGTAAGTGGGCAAATCGCTGTCAAAACGTTATACAATAGCCTTTCTTTCATTGACGGTATTAAGAAAGGGGGGTGGAGTGGAGCAAGGGGAGTCCAGGGAGAAAGTTCTAACTTCAGTTTTGTAAGGGTTGATCTTGTGCCTTGTCTCAGGTGGAACTTAGAGTAGTTTTGCTGTGAACTTGATCTGAGTGGGGAATTTCAAGATGTGGTGTTGAAGCTTGAGTTTATTGAGATATGTCAACTACAGAAAATACCTTGGCCCCACCGAAATAGATGGCAAAGCATTGGCTTCAACAAGGACAAGATGGGTAGTGTGGATGATTTTCAGTCTGGTTTTGAGGGTGTCGATATGGCCTGTACTACTGAATTAGTTACATATCTGTCAATTCATTGTGTTCAAATTTCAGTTGATTTCTTGAACATAATAACTGAAAGTATAAATCTCCATTCAGCTTTAATTATTGGCAGTTGTTAGCTGATACTAGCTTGTGTGGACCAAGCCTGTGGCAAGGTAACCAGTTTTGGTTTTGTTTTTAAAATACTATGGACTAGAGTGGCAATGAAAAGGTATTAATTGGACATTGGTGTGTAAATTAAATGAGAAATGATCAGTTTGTAAGGAAGTTACATTCTGGGACTGCAGAAGTTTTTTCAGAACCTTTGAAAATTATATGCACAGAGTAAGTATGAAACACAGGTATTTTCTAGTAGAAACAATGTAAAAACATCTGAAGAACTGACTCGATGTTTATTGAAGTGTTGTGTTACACAAATAACGTACGCTAATAGCCTGTATTATTGTGTATAATAGTTTCTGGAAATACTTAAGAGCATCTAACTTCATTTGGGCAGGTGAAGATTTCTTTCCTAAGGAACAGTTGAGATTACACCTCCTTTTCCTCTTTTGGAATGAAACCAGGACCTTTCAAAATGTTCTGTGAATATTGAGATTCCTGAAGAATTGTGTACGCAGTGAAGCAGTTTAGAAGACAGCCCAAAATAGGCTGTAGCATATTGATGAGAATACTCACTGCTGGGGAGATGGGCTGAGCCGAGTGTTAAACCTGGTGAATGCCAGGTAAGCGTCCTGACCTGCAGGCTGCAAGTTACTCTGGATTTTTTTCTGTGGTTTAAAAAAGTCTGTTTCCAGATGAAAATCTTGTCAAGATTTTTGTGTTGCCGAGAGCAGCTCTGGATGCAGTACGAAAAAATTTTGTTGAATAAATTAGAAGTTCGATGCTGAACACATGTGTCTGAGGGAAACCAGATTTTAGGCAGCTGCACTGGAGGGTCACACATGTATTCAGTGTGCTTGACTGTAGCTGGATTAACCTTTGCTATCATACATACTGTTAACAATTGAACTGCACATTTTTATTTTTTTCTTAATATTTTAAAACATCACTGTAGTTTTTGGAAGCTTGATAAGTTGCCACATTTGCTAAACTCAAATCCAGATTATTTTTTTTTAATGTTATACTAAAGGGAAATAAAATGTAAGAGTTGGATAAACAACCTATTGTAGGTTGTCGGTGCTTAAGTTTGTGTTTTTTATTTGCCCTTCTGTATGTGGAGCTGGTACTTTGCAATTCTGTAAAGACCCTGCCTGTCCTCTTAGGTGTTCACCACCTGCCATATTTTAGAAACCCTGAAGATGCATAATGTCATGCCTAGCAGTTCATGAGAGATAGCACTCTTGTGTTTCTTTTCTTGTTGCTATTTATCTGACTCCCAAATAGTTCCTTTTTTTTTCATAGAGAGGTTTTGCATCATGCTTTTGAATATTTAAAATTGCAAATTTCTTATACTCTTGTTTTATACAGATGTCTTTGAAATACTTATGATTAAATTCAGTTTCACACCTGATTTCAAACATTGTAAGTTCGTCTTAATAGTACTACTCAGAATCTTGGAATCAAAACACGTTTTCATATATGTAGAAAGTTCACATTGGTATATTGTGCTGTGTTAGTAGGTTAGAATGCAAAATTTCTTACTTTGTTAGGTCGTCTTTAGAGGATACTTCCTGGTAGATTTTGCAACAGTATAGTAGTTGCTTTTCATTGATTACTCTGGAATAGAAAGTATGTGTAAGGAATAATTACATGTTGTAGAATATAAGCACAGCACGGTTTACAAGGGAGTAGTTAAATCCTTGTGTTCTACAAAGTACATTTTAAAAATTAATTTTGCTTCCTTACTCCTGTTGTCCTGAAATGACAACTCTCTGATAATTATGCCTTCTGTATTTTTGCCTGGGTAAAATTGAGAGCGAGATTTTAATTTGCAATCAAGTTTTTCAATATTTACCTCTTTTACATTGAATACTCTGTCATTATTCCACTACACATCATTTTTTACAGTAATGAGAGGGGGGAAGTGGAAATACCTCTTAGTAATTGTTTTTTATGTTCCATCTGTGTAAAAATCGGTTTCTTTAAAATGAAGGGCTTGATGTGGTGAGCAGCCCTTAAAGTTGCTCATAAAATACATGCTTGGTTAGTTATAGGAAATCTGAAATTGTCCAGTTTGAAAGATAATTAGATTGTTCAAAAGTAGCATGGACTTGAAATGTAAGAATAAAATATATGGTAATAAGGGTTTGAATTTATACTCCTTTCTTACATTCCTGTGTTGAGAGAATGCAAATGAGGTCCGGTTATTCCTGTGTAGGTAAGTTACCTTCAATGAATCCAAGGCTGCCCGTTTGTTAGGAGCCCCAGAGGTAACTGACAGTAAGTAGTTACAGCATCTTAGCAACCTGAAGTGCATACTGCTTAAATGATATGTGTTACCTAATACATGGTAAAATGGCATATTCCCCCACCCCCCCTAGTTCAGAAGCACACCGTGCAAAATATTAGCACTGTGAAAAGTAATGAGAGTCGTGGTGGAAATTTGTGTGAGGGAAGGACTTCAATTCTGGGCGTTTTGCCTCTCCAGTCAGTGTGGAATCACTTAATGCCGCTGTGATCCTTTGATGTAATTTAACAAGGGATGGATGCTTTTATTGGGTTAATAGAGTTATTTTACATCTGTATTCAAAAAGGATATGAGGGATAAAAATGTCATAAATTTGAGGTAGCACTCTGAGTTCACTGCAATAGCATTCTCTACAGTCACTATTACAGTAGTTTTGGTTTCTTCTGGTTTTGTTGTTCTAACGATTACTGTTTAATGACATGTAACACTGAGTTCACTGAAATAGCATTCTCTACAGTGACTATTACAGTAGCTTTGGTTTCTTCTGTTTTTGTTCTAACGATTACTGTTTAATGACAATGTATTTCTGCAGATATTCCACAGTGAAGTTACTATTAACGTTGGGATTGTAGATTAAAATTATGGAGAATGGTGTAGAGCAACGGAACAGTACAGAAGATTTGATGGCTCAGATCCATTATAAAGTATGACGGAGGTGTCATCAGAGAAAAAAAATGACTGGATGTGTACAAAGTCTTACTGAACTTGCGAGGATTAGTGGGCATATCTTGTAACTCAGACAGTAGTTGCTTCAGGTGCTACGTCTGCTACTGTATGCAGGTTTGATTATCTCCCACAGTAAAGCTGTAACTACAGCAGTCATTTCCTTGCTTTAAAGCATTGACTTCCAAAGGTCAGTGTTCACTCTCAGAAGTCACAGGGCAGCATGTTGCCAGTCAGGAATTGATCCCATGTAATTGCATGGAAGTTACGAGTCTGTAGATTTTTACAAGAGTTTTACAGACAAATTTATTTACTTGTGGCTTAGCAAGTTTTGGTCTTGATCGGATCACACATTTGGGAATTACTCCTCTAAATGCTGCTTTCCTAAACTTGCCACTATCTTAGGCCTCTTATAAAATGTGAAAATAATATTTTACTTCTTTGTATCTGAAGTTATGTGTTAAAGGTGTATGAAATTATAAATGACTTTGAGAAAGGAAAATAATTCTTTTGTGACAAGCTTGAATATAATTTGAGTGAATTTAAAAGCCGTTTTTTAAAGTGGTTTTGAATACTACCATTTTTTAAAATTATAAAAGTCTTGTACAGTGTATGAAGCATGTATGAATAGTTGGACTGTTTCTGGACAAATCCAGTTTTAATGACTCCGCAGGTTGTAGACCCTGCATGTGTTGCGTGATACTGTGGTTTTTGTAGCATGATGATGAAAAGTTCAGGCTGGTAAGGACCTCTGGAGGTTGTCTGGCCCTGCCCCCTGGCCTAAGCAGAACTAGCTTCAAAGGTAGGACAGGTTGGTCAGGGCCATTTGAGTTTAGAAAATTTATGAAGAGGGTGGTTCCCGCCTCTTGCTTGAGCATTCTTATTTGTTAACTTTTTTGTTTTTCTTGTATCTGGTTGGGATTTTCTGTGTTGCATGTTTTGGCTGTTGCCTCGTGTCTCACTGGGTATTGATGAGAAGAGGCTGGTGCTGCTTGTCCGAGGACCCCTTTTAGCTAGTGGCAGACTGCAGGTGGTTGAAGAAATGTAGTTCCCTCAGCCTTTCTTAGTGTCATGTGCCTGTAAGGATTTTATTGGCGCTCTGCTGGACTCTCTCAAGTTTTTCTGTATTTCTGTTAAAAGGGTGTGTGCGCGGCAACACTGGACCCAGTATTTCAGGTGGGAGCTCAGAAGTGCTGAGAGGGAAATAATTGCTTCCATTGACCTGCTGCCTGCACTACAGCTAACGTGAGTGGTGTCTATTAACTATGTGTGCGGCTACAGCCTGACAGGCGCTTTAAGCTGGCTGAAGCACTGCTGCCTTCCTCCATGCTTAACTACCCAGCTCCCTCATGCCCGTTCCCTCTCTTGTGCTGGCACTGGCACAGTTGTAGCCTCGTGGCAAGCCGGAACCAAATCAAGAAGCTAATCCAAGTAGAAATAGATCAGTGTATTCTGTCAGATCGGTTTTCTGTTCCAGGTGACTGTTCAAAGCCGTGATCTGACTTGGGGATGGTGGATGAGAGGGGCGCAGGACCGCTCTCTTCCTCTCTTGTTGGTCTTTGTAGTAGGTGAGAGTGTTGAAAGGGAGGCAGAGGCTTTAAGGCCAAGTAATAACAGTGCCCCAGAGGACTGGCCTACATAGCTGGGATTTCCTTGTCAGTTTTATTACTTTCACCTTTTCTTACTTTCTGTTTGGGAGCGTGTGATAAAGGGCACTCTGGTTACCAATTTCCCAGAAGGGACAGGCAGCGCTGCTTCCACAAGTACGTGTGACCCAAATTCAAGTGTGCGCTGGGTTCACCAGCGCTGCAATAGCAGGGGTACGAAATAAAACAGTAGAGGCTTTGCTAATAATAAGTTACAGGGAATATCTGTGCTGGGTTGTGACTAATTAGTAAGGATTGCCCTTTGTAAATTAGTTGGGTATGCCAGCAGGTCTGAGTTTGGCCTACTTAACAGATTTTTTTTGTGGGGTTTTTTTTTTTTTTTTAAAGGCACTGTAGAATGGTATTGACAACACCTAGGTATTTGTTAGGCTAAATTGTAACAGCTCTCCAGCAGCTAGTGTGACTCTTCCTCATATGTGTTTTCCCTCAGCTGACTCTAGTGTGGGCTCTTGTCAAGCCCTGGGTGCACTGGTGGGCCCCGATGGCCCAGGCAAGCCTCACCTGGAGCCTCCACTCACACCCCTTGCCCAGGGGCTGAAGACCCATCAACTGGTCCGAATACAGAAGTGAGTCGATCTTCAAGAGTTTAGGACAGTGGTCTCCAATTGTTTTTGATCACACACCCCTATCAGTAGAATTTTTTCAAACATGCACCCCCAAGATATGTACATTTATTTACAAATTATATGGATGTACTACTGAGGTTCTAATATTTTCTTCCTGCACCCCACTGGCTTGTCTTGTGCACCCCCTGTGGTGCACACACCCCACTTTGGAGACCTCTGATCTAGGCTACGTTAACTCTAGTCCTCTAATTCCATTCATTGTGTCAAGTTTTATTTTCAAACTGCCTTGGTTTAATATGGTTTATACCCATTTAGAATCATAGAATGGTTTATGTTGGAAAGGACCTTAAAGATCATTGAGTTCCAACCTCCCTGCCATGGGCAGGGACACCTCCCACTAGACCAGGTTGCCCAAGGCCACGTCCAGCGTGGCCTTGAACACCTCCAGGGATGGGGCATCTGCAACTTCTCTGGGCAACCTGTTAGTGACTGATGTCAATGACTGATTTCATACATCAGTCATTGATTGGCCCACTATATGTTAACAAACAGTGAGAAAGACAATTTGTATAACTTGTGTATAGAAAAACTGAAAAGATAGTCAGCAAGAAAAGCAGCAAACTTTTCTACCATTTGTGCTGTAGAAAGCGTGTTAGAAAATTTAACAGGATAGGCCGGCATTTATTAATGCACTTTTAAATGATCATCTGTGTCAAGGTCACATGTTGCTAAAGTTGCCTCCTTTTCTAAATAGACTGAATGAGTTAGTTGCTTTTGGGTGTGCAAGGACTTGGTCTGATTGTGCCCCTCCTCTGTTGCTGTCCTGAAGTTAACAGGACACTAATGCTCACAGAAAATCTGCATCGGTTAAAAAGATTTGAACCTGCAGTTACATGGCTAGGTAGATCGTGGGTATGTGTGGCAAAATAGCAACAGAATTTAGTCTAAATAGGTAGGTTTGTGGCTTGTTTGTGATCTAGATTGTTCTTTCACAGACCATATACCCCTACGTGTGCTGTTTAAATTGCGTGTTGGTCCTGTGGTATTTCACAAAAGCAATGTCGTTCAGCGTCACGTTAGTCTAGTGTTACCTACCTATCATTTGTGGGGTTATTGAGATGGTAGCAGTCTGTCTGTGCTTTATTGGCAGTTTTCAGGGTGCAGGAGCCCCTTAGGCTGCCAAAGGTGATCAGAACAACTTCTGAATGTAGCAAGAGCTGTTTGTATAAGTGTGTTTGTGGCTTTGTGATGGTACATTGAACAGCTGTATAAAAACTTCGTAATGGTTTTACACAGACCAGGTCTTTGGTAAACTGTCATTAAAAAAAAAAAAGGTGACAAAATATTTCTTTTTCATGTGTGTATAGAATTCTAATAGTGATGACAAGAATGTTGTTAAAGCTTGTTAGGAGGGATGCACTTCTGGAGGGGACTGGTTGTGATTCTTAATGTTTATCAAAAATGTAGCTGTTGTCTTTGGGTTTTACTGTCTGTAGTAAACTGGTAGGAGTTTACATTTACAGTATGTTGGGTAAATATTTCTTCTGTCGTATTTGGGAAATGAGGAAAACCAACAAATTATTTAGTAAAGCCAACTGCATGTTCAGATAAAGGACTCAATAGTGAAGAATATGTATTACCATTAAGATTTTCTCTCATTGGTGTTTTCATGCAATTTATTTTCTTTCTGATCATTATATTCAGGTTTTCAAGAGTTTAGTGAACTTAGAAAATTTGTCTTATTTGTGGTGGTAGTTTTAATACCTACAGGAGTACTGATTGAATGGAGTTCTGTGTGGTCACTTTTCATAATGTTGAACCCTTACTGTAGTATAGTCACAGCAAATATTTGGATTGGTAAAGCAAAGACATTTTATTTTATTTAAATAATGATGTCAGTATTGCCATATGGGATGGTATGCGCTTTTCAAAAGTAGGCATGCAGTGCAAAAACAAAGATCCTGTTGAGTTTTGATAGAGCTGATTTTTACTTTTGGTTAGTTAGGAGTGTTTGAAACCTTGCTCTTGAGAGATGGAGATGCTGTTTAGCTGTTAGAGGAAATAACAGCTTTCTGTAAGTAGTACTAACAGTGCAGTTAAAGCAGAATGCTAATCACTTAATGCTCATCTCTTATTAATTTGTTCTTACTAATGCACATGTACCTTTAAATTTCCTAACATCATAAAATGTCATGTTATTTGTTTAGTCTTAAATTGCAAGATCAGTGCTCATGCTGGTGGCTGTATGCGACAGTGAGCAGATGTGCTACTGAATCATGGGAGAAATTATTTTTCTTAAGATGCATAATCACTTCATGAATGCTGATTTTGTCAACATTTGAGGTAGTTCTCTGTAGCCATGATTTGTTTTCCTCTTGTCCCAGAGAGGTGATACTGAGGGATCCTTGTAGTGATGTATCCTCTTGTTCTCCTTCAACCTCTCTGTAAGCCAAAGCACAGGAGATTGAAGAAAAAATCTGAATGAGGCTACACAGTATAGAGGATAGGGTGTCCTCTGCTAGTTAAAATGGGAACCAGTTTCAGAATCAGTGGAGTATAGAAAAACGTCAGGAAAGAGGTTACAGAGTCACAGGACAGCTGAGGTGGGAAGGGAGGTCTGGAGATCACCTCATCCAGTGTCCTGCTCACAGCAGCCTCGGCCAGAGCAGGATGCTCAGGGCTGTGGTCCAGCTGTGTTCTGGGTATCTCCAAGGATAGAGACTCTATAACCTTGCTGGGTGACCTGTGCCGGTGTCTGACTACTCTCAGAATTTAAAAAAAAAACAACATAAAATAATTGTGTTCAAATAGATTTTTTTTGTTTGTTTGTTTCAATTTGTGCCCTGTGCCTCCTGTTCGTTCACTGGATACCAATGAGAAGAGTTTGGCTCAGTCTTCTTTACACCCTCCTGCCAGGACTTTATACACTGGGATGAGATTTCCCCATAGCTCCAGGCGGGGAACAGTCCTGGTGCTTTCAGCCTCCTGTGTAACAGATGCTCCAGTCCCTTCATTGTCTTAGTCATTATGGAGATCTGCATGAGGGAGAGCCTGAAGAATGATTCATGTGGATCTGGTCAGGGAGAGTAAGTTTCTATTTGGCCAGAAGTAAAAGAGAGAGCAAAATGAATCACAGCCAAAAGTATATTAATACATTTGAGTGATAAGTATGATAGCAGACTTTTTAAGGGAAGTTGAGGAAAAAACAAACATGAAATGCACAGTGATCAGTTTGATCTAATTAGAAAATACTGTGAAGGTGAGATTGGATAACTAAATGGAAGCCAGGGTACCAAGAGGTTTAGAAAATGCTAGCATCAGTTGGTAATTGAACTGGTGGATTAGATGAGATCATTAAAGAGAGAATAAGGGACCATAAAATGGTCCTGAGAGTTTTGGACAGGGAAAAGGGAGAAGGTACAGTCTCTGATGACATTCTGAGAGTGGTGGTCAACAGGAGAACCAGGGTATGTGAACAGAAGCTTTGGAGGAACAGCAATTGGAGGGAAGAGGGATGGAATGTGTTTGGTGGCACCTGACCGAGTAGGCAATGCGTAAGAGAGTTAGTGGTCATGGTGTTGTGAGGCTAAAAAAACCCTGCACCCAATGAGTAGATGCTTACATTCAGTTTGGCTAAGGCAAATGAATTCCACGCCTATTGTTAAAAGGATTGTCAGCACTCTGTACTGTTAATCACAAGTTTGGTTAAGTAGTCTTCTGAGAATTGTTGAGGAGAAACCGGAAATGGCCATATTGTCACTGGCAATAGCTAAGAAAGGTATGCTGGCAAATGGTGTTCTTTTTAATGCTTTGTAATGTCTTGGCTATAGTTTTGGTTCTAGCCTGTAACATCACTGTCATGATACCGGCCTATATTTGTTTACCTTTTTGGCTGGTCAGTATTGCAACCACTAATTTGTAATGGTCTTTGTAGGTTCTATAGTGTTTGGTTATTCCCACACCGGAAGTAAATTCCTGTAGAAGCATTTTAATTGGAGTCTTGAGATTGCATTCAGGGTTGATTTTTTTTTTTTTACTGCTTTTTAAAGTCATACAAGTAGTGTTTAATCAGTTTGCTTAATCATCGGTCTTTCTCCAATTCAAAATTCTAAAAAAAACCCTAAATGGTAAAACATTGCATGGGATTTTGTGTATCATTACCCGTGACCGAATTTGATTTTGAGATAAATCAGTGGACCTCTGTAGAAGGTGCAGGTTTATTTAAGAACTTTGCCAATAGTAGACAACTGTAGACATAAATTGTTTAATAAAAAATAT
The DNA here is from genome assembly GCF_000708025.1 of Charadrius vociferus. Lineage (NCBI taxonomy): Eukaryota > Metazoa > Chordata > Aves > Charadriiformes > Charadriidae > Charadrius > Charadrius vociferus. Next base: position 2,266,031 of record NW_009646631.1, read on the forward strand.
TGAGGTATTCTAAATTGGTTTTATTGTTGAAAGCAATCTTTTGTCTGATACATATCAAATATCTATCCTCTCCCTTTTTGTTGTAGTTGTCATGGATGATGACGATGATGAATCCTGTCTCCTTGATCTTATTGGGTAAGTTTTTCTTAAGCAATTCTTCAAAACAATTTTGCAAAATCATCTTCTGGAAGGTGATTCTATCTCAGTATTGTCTCAAGACTAGGTGACTTGCAAAGGAAATGAGTAGCAATGCTTGCCTTCCTCCATGTGGAGCTGTGTGTATCACAAAGCCTTCAGTCTGAGTGCGTGCTAGCTGACAGTCCAGTTGCTGGCATTGTCCTCAAGAGAGGCTAAGGAATGAGTGCGTATGGAGGCTGGATTCTCTTCTCAGCTAGTGGTAATATCAGGTGAATGTTGAAGCCTGTTGCTAGGGATGTTGTTACAAACTTCATTGCAAGGAACTATACTTTTTGATTAAAAAAGTAAAGATCTCAATTTTTTGAGTAGTGGAACTAGGTAATTTGTTAACATTATGCTTGTATTTTAAAGGGAAAAGTAAAATTATTATTAATTATAAATACTTAATTTCTACTAATAACATGTATTTGCATAAAAATGTTAGAAAAATAGAATTGCTACCCAGTACTGTTCAGTATTCAGAACAAACAAGAATGTGTCAGCATTTTGCTCAAAGATACTTGATTTTAATAAAATTGGTGCTATTAGTGGTGATAGTGTGCCCCCCCCCGCCATTATTTCCTTAACAGATTTACTTGGAGGTTTATAATTCTATATGGGAATCTCAAAAAATAATTAGGCTAGCTGAAGGATGAGCAAGATTTTTGTAGATTGTATATGCGACACGTTACCTTCCTTTCACTAACACTCATGTCAGTATTCAAGAACAGATTATATGCTGTAGTGCATTTAAGACATAAGAAGAAAATTGAACGTTTCATATATGACACTGTTCAAACTCTGCCAGAAATTAGTATGACATCAGTCTCATAGCAGCTACTAAAAGAGTGTCTCCGCTTCATACAAGAATTTATTACTGTCTTAAATGTAGTAAATAAATAGACCTTTTACCTTGCTTACATACTCAAAGCTTCCAGTGAAACCAGTGAGAGCTTTAACTTTAGAAAAAACCAAAATATCAACACAGCGGCTGCTGTAATTTGGGGGTTACTCTGTGGGTGCTATAGCAAAAGCATCGCCAGTAATGGCTTGCAGTTATATTCTGTCAAGTATACTGTGCAAGATTACTGATTGTAGCCATATGAAAACACATCCTGCTTGGAACATAAAGATGATAATTGACTGCATGGGACAATTAAGTGCTCTGTCATGAGCATGAATCACGAGGATCCTGGTACAAGTTCACAGGTGGTCCAGAAAATGAAGTGCTCTCTATAAAGATGAGTGTTTGTGTGAAAAATTACAATATTCTTCCTACTGCTGGCAGCAATTATTGTCTTAAGCATCTAGAAGAATGGAAGACAGCATTTTATTTTCCATCTGATCTTTGATTTCGGTAAGTGCCTTCTAAAATTCCTTCCTTACTAAAGACAATATTTAAGGTGATGAAGTGTTCTTCATTTTTAATTGCGTTTTTCATGATTTAAAGCCAGTGGGTGTAATGAGTATTAAATGGTCTGGTTATTTATCAATAAAACTCATAAGCATGATAGAGCCCTGTATGAGATGATGATTTCTGTTCTCCCTAATTCTTGAAATTTAGTGTAATGTACTATGAAAAAGACATTTTTGTTTGAAAATATGTGTAACTACTTCTGTGTTGTAAGCGTAATTGTACCGTAAAGTCCTTTCCAAGTACTGTCTGTTCAACATGTCTTTTGTAAACACATGAATGCAGTTTGGTTTTTAAGTGGAAAAAAAGAGGAATAGAGGTTTATTTGTGCTTTTAGAAGAGTGGTTGTAAACCTGAAAGATCTTTAACTTGTTCCCTCTTTATTTTCTACGATCCAGAGAGAAGGAGAGATGTTTTGAATTAATATTTTTTTACACGAGAATCTCCTGCTTCGCGAGAATGTTTTATTATTACTTGTTAATCAATAAAGATGTTTTAAAATAAAAAAGCTCCATGTCATTTTACTCTTCATGCTAATGGACGTGTTGGGAAATACTCTGTAATTGTTGTATTAAAATAATCCCATTTAACACCGTCTTTTAATGTTTTTTACTGGGTCTATATGTGCAGTTGCATTAATGCATTTTTTGATTTGTTTGAATTTCCAACACTCATTCTGTCAGATCACATTTTTAATCTGAGTTTTATTCAGTGATAGTGCTAAGTTAATGAAATGCACTGAAATTGCGTTTCATAATATTTAATCGGTTATTTCTGTGGTTGATTACACTTGGAAAAGCCACTGCTTTTTTCGTGAAGTGAAGGCACTAACTCTAGCAAGCGTAATTTTTTCTTAACTTATGTTAAGGGTGGCAGAAAACATGTTAAAGATTCAGGTTTGTAGATAACCCTGTTGACTTAGATACTAGCTAAATGGGCGTTATAGTTCATTTCTGTAGAAGAGATGGTACCTGCTTTTAGTTCTCATTCATTTGGTGGTAGTATTTTCCTTAGATTTTGTACTATGTGTTTTCATAAATTACTGTGTGTTGTAAGAGAATATGAGTAATACCCCTCATAAAGGGGAAGTAAAGTAGAATGCAACTACAGTTTTGTGATGAACATAATTTATTGCTTGAAATGCGTTGGTACAATGACAACAAATATGATCAATATCTGAAAATTGTGCTGATACAGAAACACAAATCCTCAGATGATACAAACTTTCAGCTTTGCATTAGAGTCAGTGAAATAAATGTGTTTTTACTATAAACCTGATTTATGCGAATACGGTATCTGACTTAGTTAAATTAGCCTTATTAGTAGAAAGAGCTTCTTAAAAGTGGTAACCTCTTTCTTTTTTTTTTTTTTTTTTTCCCCACCCTTAAGGGACCCACAGGCACTGAATTATTTTCTACATGGACCTAGTAGTAAATCTGTAAGTAGCATTCCTGTGTATTAGACATACTTAAATTTCATTGAGTGTATTATTTCTAAACATGATTTTTGTCCTTTACCAGAGCAATGAAGACTTGACTAATGCAGAATATTCTGTAGCCAACTCAAATTCAATTTTCGCCAACTCCAATGTAAGTGGTCAGGAGAGAAATTACATTTGTATTGAGATTGCATGCTTCTGTTATGACTTTAGTTGGTTTTTATAAAACTAAATGAAGTAGATGTGGGTTTTGACCTTTTTCATATGAAAATTCTAAATGCTAACATAGAACCACCTCATGCTGTAAGTATTTCATTGGGTTTTCAGTGGGGAATTAATCAAAAGGTACTGCACTGTTGGGCCATGTTTTGCAAATGCATAAACCAGCTTGCTGAGCAGTGAAAACACTCTCCGGTGTAACTCTCTCCAGTAAACTGGACTTGTAATTTTAGTGATTGTAGATGCAGTAGTGCTCCAATGTAGACCTTAAAAGTTAGTCATTCATACATTTCCTATGTACGTTAGGATGGTTTTTTTTTCTTATTTCTGAGTAGAATCTGAGCTAGCAGTTTTTTAAAATTAATGAATGGGGTTTTTTTGTTCTTTAGACTGAATAGCTGCCTTGGGATCTTCCCTTCCTGTGACTTTGGTGTTAGGGAAGTCTCTTTAGGATTGGGTCATTAGGTGTTGCAAGCAGTCTTCAGTATTCTTGCTTTCCAGGAGTGTATTGCAGCCCTGGATGAAGTTTTACCCAGTGAGGTTGTGGATCCCCGTCCTTGGAGATAAAGCCAAGGCTGATCTGCTCTAGTGCTGGTGATAGTCTTGCTTTGAGTAGAAGCTTGGACTAGATGACTTCCAGACACCCCTTCTTAACCATGTTCCTTTGATTTCATTGGTGTGTTTTTTTAAAAAAATGAATAATTCATCCCACAATTCAGTTATCTGAATACATAAAATAGGGTTTCCTTGGTGATTCCTCTTTCTGTTGTGGTGGTGTCTTGATTCTGTCTTTTTGTCCTGTGTTCCTAACAGATATGTGGATATGCCTGTAGGTGTGTAGGGACCTTACATGATTAGCATAAATAAATCCTGAAAACTGTTTATCTGTCCGTAGAGAACTAATGACTTTCCTATAGCCACAGTAGTATGATGTGAAGTGTTTGCTCTGTCCCTCCCCTTTCAATATCATTATTAAATATTGTAGAAGAATCATACGTTGAGTGACAGTTCTGTTTCCAGATAAGCTGGTTGAGCTAATGGTGGGGGAGTGGGGTGCCAACAGTAATAAGGTGTGCCCAATTTTCAGCTAATTGAGAACAGTGGCTTTCATGGGACCAGGGTACCGGTTTAGCCATTATTGGACAGTGGTTTCCTGTATGCAACATGGCAGAGGTGGGTTTGAGGACTCATCCTTGGAAAAATGAGGTTATGGGGGGGAAAAAGGGTGACATATGACATGCATTTGTCATAGCCTACACTTCCTAGTTGTTTTTTGTAGAGATTCTTCTGATAAGCACGAGTAGGTGGGCAGGAGTCAGGGGTGTATTTCTGGTCTATTTTCAGAAAGTGAGTTTTTGGAGGATTTTTGAGAGGGAGTGGGAGATTCAGGTGGGATTATTGCATAGGGAGTAGCAGTTGGGAGAAACAAAAACATTTGGTATATGAGATTGGAGGGTTAGGTAATCTAGAAGGCAGGGATCAGAGGAGCAGGGATTTCTAGCGTGTATTCCTAGGATGACTTCCTGTATTTTCATTCTCCAGCACTTGTTCCTCTTGTGCTCTGTTCTCATCCTTTTGTATGCCATCTTCTCTTCCCTCCCTCCTTCCCATGAGCCTTGTGCTGACCTAAGTGAATGACTTGATTGCAGAGATAGATTCTTATAGTGCATTGTGAATGAACAAGTGGTATCTAAAATACAAATATAGGTGGTTTCACAGTCCCTTCTTATAGTGTAAGGTACCTGAAAAGTTAAAGGCTTCTGAGTTTTTTTTGTCATTGAAATTTTTGCAGATACTGAAAGTTCTGTCTTTGTATGCATTCAGAATTGCTACCATGAAGTAGGATTGACTGTCTTGCTGTCCATCTCATGCCTTTCAGTGGCAGAGTTTACAAATTCAATGGCAAGGGTTCAGTGCCTCAGCTGGTAAGCATGCGCAGCCAACACCTAACACAAACAAGATTA
>NW_009646631.1:2271307-2294128 GCF_000708025.1 Charadrius vociferus
TGCTGACTGAAGGACGAGAAAGCTGTGTCCACGCTTCCTCCCTCCCCCCTTCCCTTGAGTGGGGTGATTGCATGCCATCTCTACTGATTGCAGGTTGATTTCCTTCGACGGTCTCTGTTACAACCCTCATGAGAGGGTTCCTTGGCCATTGCCCTTTTACCTGGGTCGTACTTGATGACTGCTTCCACCTTCTTATTACGGTATAGTAGAACAGCTTAAGAGAGCAGAATATTCATGGAGCCAGTGAGAATAAGACTCTTGTTGGTAAGCAGATTCATGAAATTGCAGAGGCACTAATTTCTTGTTGAAGTTAGCATGGTGTTCTGCACGGCTGTTCTGAATCTGGACAGCAGTGATTCAGATGTTAATTTTGAAGGTCTCTTGTTCCAGTTTATGGACATAAAATTGTTTTTGGATGTTAAACAGTGAAACTTGAGATTCTTCATTTCAGTGGGAGAGTTTCAAGCTATTCATCTTGATTGAATCTAATATTATTTATTTTTTACTATTGCTGTTACTAGTGGTAGTAATAGTTGTATTGTTAGTACTAATGGGAATAGCATAAACTGTACCCTTTTAAGTTACTCAGTTGTGAAAGGTGTCTGGTTGGTCATTGTCACTGGAGACAAGTTACAGACGCAATAGGGAATTTTCCACAAGAACCTGACAGTTGTGAGTCCTAATAATGCCCTAGTTAGTGACTCCTTTTTGCTCTGCCTGATGGTAGCTAGGAACAGTTGGGAACCTGATTTGTAGTTGTAGGTTTTCACGAGGTACAGACATCAAGACATTTAAGTACTAGTTTAATTCCTTCTGTTAACGTTAAATGTAAACAAGTTTATTGTAATTTCATAATTGTATTTTGGAAATATTTTACTGAATTTTAAGATCAACTTCTTAATATCTTAAAACATGACTGAAGTTTCATAAATTATACAGGCTGATTCAGAAACAGATTGAGGTAAAATTCTGAATAAATATGCTTGGGGAACTGAATTTAGGGTGGGGACATTACTGCCTGTGATAGTTACGGCTTGCAGCATCTTCACACTGTTTATAGGAGGTGAAAACAAGCGTCTATGATCTTCAAGGAGTGAAGGCTCAGGTTATGAAGGTGACTGATAATTTCACACCCATGTTTTGCATTTATCCTGACCTAAAAAGAAACTGGATGCTGTCTTTGAATAGTTGAGATACAGTTTTGCAATTTAGAAAGGTGTACTCTGTCTAACTTAAAACTATTGCAAGTATTACTATGCGTTTAAATTCGTCATTCCACCTGTAGAAACCTGATACTTGTGTTGTCCAGAGTTTCTGGACATAGTTTTGTTTAGACCACAGTAAAGTAGGTTCTGATTTTCCTTATCAGACTATTTGTGGATGTAGATTTGAAGGATTTTTTCATTCAGGGTGCCACATAGTATTTGCTTTAGTTTCAGCACTTATAGTTCTCTATAATCTTTTTACTAGCTTAAACCACAAAGTCTGTAGCATTGTTTTTCTAAACAAAGAATTAGTCCTTAACTTTATGAAATGGTCACTTGTTTGCACTGTGCGGCTATAGAAGTATTGGTAGGATTTTGGAGGTGGATCTGATCTAACAGAGCAGGTCAGTGAAAGAGCTGCTACTGAAACCTTGCCCCAAATTGAGTTACAGTGGAAGTCTTTTCACTCCTTTCTTTTATCCTTTTGTCCATACAGTGCTCAGCTGGAGGAAGGGGAAAATGGTACTTAAAGAGCATGTCACATTATCTTGAAACAGTGCAGCTGCAGAACTGAGTGCTGTGGAGTTGGGAGATTTGAGAAGTGAGAGGAGAGTAATGTCTCCAGCAGTCTTACGAGGGCATGAGTGGGATCTAAGTGACACATGCGTTTATGCTGGCCCACTGTATGGGATGAATGTCACCTTATGTACATACTATGCAAAGAATATAATTTTGTAAAGAAAATTTGCTTGCATGAAAAAAAGCTTAATGAAGAAACAAGGTAGAGCTTAGCATTTCTGAAAATGATTTATTTTTTGTTTTGCATTTCATTTCAGAACACTGATCCTAAGTCGTCTGTAAAAGGTGTAAGCGGTCAGCTTGGAGAGGGGCCTAGCGATGGACTGCAGCTATCCAGTAGCCTTCAGTTTCTTGAAGATGAACTTGTATCTTCTCCTTTACCTGATCTTACTGAGGATCAGCCTTTTGATATTCTTCAGAAGTCCTTGCAGGAGGCCAATATTACTGAACAGACTCTGGCAGAAGAGGCATATTTGGATGCCAGTGTAGGTTCTAGCCAACAGTTTGCACAAGCTCAGCTTCATCCTTCTTCATCAGCATCCTTTACTCAGGCTTCTAATGTTTCTAATTACTCAGGTCAGACATTGCAACCTATAGGAGTTACTCAAGTGGTACAGCAACCTGTTGGAGCATCTTTTGCAAGCAATACAGTCGGTGTGCAACATGGCTTTATGCAACATGTCGGAATTAGTGTTCCCAGCCAGCATTTGTCTAATAGCAGCCAGATTAGCGGTTCTGGGCAGATACAGCTAATTGGTTCATTTAGTAATCAACCTTCCATGATGACCATTAATAACCTTGATGGATCTCAGATTATACTGAAAGGCAATGGTCAACAAACGCCTGCAAACATGAGTAGTGGCCTCTTGGTTCATAGACAAACTCCAAATGGTAACTCACTGTTTGGTAACTCGAATTCAAGTCCAGTAGCACAACCTGTAACCGTTCCATTTAACAGCACAAATTTTCAGACGTCATTGCCTGTCCATAATATCATCATTCAAAGGGGTTTGGCACCAAACTCTAACAAAGTTCCCATTAATATCCAACCAAAGCCTATCCAGATGGGTCAGCAGACTGCTTACAATGTGAATAACTTGGGAATACAGCAACATCACGTACAGCAAGGGATTCCGTTTGCTTCTGCAAACTCACCTCAGAGTTCAGTAGTTGGTCCTCATATGTCCGTTAATATTGTTAATCAACAAAATACAAGAAAATCAGTTACACCTCAGACAGTTAGCAATGCTGGAGGTAGTATTGTTATCCATTCTCCTATGGGACAGCCTCATGCACCTCAAAACCAGTTTCTCATACCTACAAGTTTGTCTGTTAATTCCAATTCAGTTCATCATGTCCAGGCCATAAATGGACAACTTCTTCAGACTCAGCCTTCCCAGCTGGTTCCTGGCCAAGTGTCTGCTGAGCATGTAATGCTCAACAGGAATTCTACAAACATGCTAAGAGCCAACCAGCCATATTCAGGACAGATGCTGAATAATCAGAACACAGCTGTTCAGCTAGTTTCTGGCCAGACATTCACAGCTCCTGGAAACCAAGTGATAGTAAATCATGGAACCTCACAAATTGTTGGTGGACAGGTGCCACTGCAGCAGGCATCACCAACGGTGTTGCATTTGTCACCCAGTCAAGCTAATGTTTCTCAAGGTAGATCAAGTTTTACTACGATGTCACCTGGGCAGTCTACAGTCTCAAATATGTCAGCTTCTAATCGATTTGCTGTTGCGAGTTCTTCTGGTTCAGTGCATCCTAGCTTGGGACCATCAGTTCAGTCTGTTGCATCAGGAGGAAACTTCACTGGAGATCAGCTCACACAGAACAGAACTCAAGTTCCCGTCAGTGCATCACATCGTCTTCCAGCATCTTCTTCCAAATCTGTCAGCACCTTTAGTCACACGTCAATTGGAGTAACACAACAACAGTTTGCCTTTGGTCAGGTATGAAAGCTGCTTGAGAATGTACCCAAAGAAAGGCTTCTAAGCTGTGCTAAAATCTGGTTAACAAAGTATTAAAGTTGGTGTTAATACGGAGGACGTTAATTTTGCTAATTTGTATTGTTCTGAATACTGTGGAACTGCTAAAAATTACTGTGACCTGGGTGCATCATTTCACTCGGTATTTTCTAAAGTCTATCACGAGTGAATGAGTCTGTCACTTTCATTAATTCAGGGTATTTTGTTGGTGATTTATAGTAATATTTTTAGAACTGCTTAGCACTGATTTATTTCTGCTCCTGTTTAAAGGAATGGATATTGTAAGATTACACAACTATGAGCTCTCCTGAAGATCTTACTGTAGAGCTGGATGTAAAGGCTTGGGTACACTCTTAGTACTTACAGGTCTTTTGACCTCACTAAAAACTATGTATGTGTTTTCAAGGTTTGACCTATTCAAATTAGAGATGAAAAAGTTTCTTTTTTTTTTCTTGTTATTTACCATACGAAGTTAATCTGTTAAAACTTAACCTTTTTGGCATTTTGCCTACTATAGTTTTGTGTGTCTGGAGCAATTAGAAGTTTTCAAATTTGAACCAAAGACAAGGCAAGAGGTTTATTAGAATCCTTAACAGGAAATACCTTCTAAAGCAGTTTGTAAAAGCATAACATTTAAAAAATATTTTCTCTAAGAAGAGGTCTATGTAGTAGTTAAATTTTTTTTTTTTTTAATTTACTTTTAAGGTTAGAACTGGTTATTTATTTAGTTGATGCAGCCGCAGTATATATTCAAGTCAACTTTGTCTATTTTCTTAAGTGAACTTCCAATCTCTGCCATTATTTAACTCAGTGACTCATTACACAATTAGCAACAATGTATTATTCCACTTCTGACGTTTTTTTGCTTTTGTTTTTTTTTTTTCCTGCGGTCATTATAAAATACCGATAACAACTGTCTCAGAATGCATTTGCACTAATTATCTTAGATCTTTCTCTTCTCTCAAAGGTCTAATGGATTATTATTTTTTTTTTACCCAAGACCGAAACTGGGTAATGAAATAATGTCTTAGAAAATTATGTGTATTTAGAAAATAAGGGCGAATATGTTGTAGAACCACATTTTCAGTCTTTGCCAAAACTGCTAGCACAGGTTGTAACATTTTGTTTGCAGATTAGTAATTTAAGGCCTGCCTGACTTTCTCCTCATGTGACTACATCTTCCTATTTGTAGATTATGTGCTGGGTCAGTGAGTTTCAGCAGTTACAAAAGCGTAGTATTTCTTATTGCTGCAAAAAGGTCATTTTGGTTTTGTGCTGAAATTTCAGAGCTGAAAATGGGAACTACAGAGAACAAATTCTACTGTTTGGCAGAATCTTTTTAGTTTTTTTGTACTTGCATTTTAAATATTGTAGCGTATTGTAAACCATGTATCATTTAGTCACTGAACACTGGACAGTTTGTTCTACTGTGTATTTTTTTTGTTGAGGAGACAGCTTGTTTAGTCATCTTACAGTTTTGAGACTCGTAAAAGCTGGACTTTCTGAGGGCCACTTGTAGTGGTAAATCATGGATCTTCTAGAACATAACTGGTGTATAGTTGTACTGTTCGTGTAATTTCTGTTCCTTTCTGATTTACTTTATAAAATTCTTGAAGTTAGGAGGAATTGAAATGTCTGAAATTCTACCGCTTGTGAGTTTGAGGTTGAAAACGGATATGTAGAGCTGAATTTTAGTTGCCTTTTTTTGCTTTTTACCTCTGTTTGTTAGAGCTTTCAGTAAAGATGACTGTGTTTTTTTATTTTTTTTAATGTGTGTGACACAGAAAAAAGCTATGAGCCAGACATCACCAGTTTCTGCCTCGAAGACACAGGATAATTTGAGACAGCCTCAGCTAACAAGTCTTCTGAGCAACACACTATCAGGTCAACTAAGGTCTTTTTAAAATCATTTCTTAATTTTCTCCAGCAACAGAAATAGGTTCTTCTTTGATGTGTCAGACTTGCATTGACAGCTCATGCTGATAGGGTCCTGAAGGTTATCAGAATTTTAGTTTTAGAAGAACACAAACTAATTTTTTCAGTGTTGAATGTGCGCTTTTATTTTTCCCCTCCACGGCACTTCATTTTGTAGAATGAAAAGTTGAATCTCCACAATAAGTGATTATTTTTGCCTTCTGTAAAATCCAAAATTGTACCTCCTTTCATTTTTCTTACTTTTTTTCAGCTTAGGAAAATAGAAATAAGTCATTTTTGAAATAGGGACATCTACTAAAAATTATATGAAACTTCTAGACCCTCTCTTTTGTGATGGCTACTTCAGATACAGAGGAATGAAAATAGCAATTACAAGACTACGTGCAGGCTGTCATCGATTTGTTTTTGAATGTGTCACTTTCAGTTAGAATAGTTGATGCATTGTTCATGGCAAAATACTGGGCTTTTCAAGCAGCACTGTGCTACTAAAAGAACAAAACCAGTATATTAAAAAACAGAAAAATGCAGTAACCTTCATGTTCTCTTTGTACACAAGTAACCCTTTTGAATAAGATCTCATAATCTGCCTGTTTTTTTTTTCCTTGTGTACTGTTACGTGCAAGATGTCCAGGCAGTCCTCTACAATCAGCACAGTGTGGTTTTTTTGGGCGGAAAGAACCGTAAATTATTATTTGTGTTGGTTGTAATGTAGCATGGCTGATAAGATGCTATGTGAATTCCTGAGCAAAGCAACTGAAGGAGGTCTGCCCATCTAGAAAATCTAGGAAAAAAATTGACAATGCCTGCTGTCTAAGTACGTTCAGGAGCTCTAGAAAAATTTTGTTTATGTGCTTGAGGGAGGGTTAGTATGGAAAAGCTTGGTAAAATATACTGTATGCTTTTCAGTAAATTGTTGGGACACCATACTTACGATACTTGAATTTCTTCTTACATTGCAGTGCTATGGTAGCAGATGATCTATATCTGAGGGTTTTTTTAGTTTGTGGCACAAAATGTCAGTTCTGTTTCATTTTTATGACTCGGTTTTTCCACAGGGTAGTTGCACTAATGCTTTTAAGCATATAAGACATGTATCTTTCTCCTAAAAGCTAAAAACTCAAGTAAAATGATCAAGATAGGTACACAAAAATATTCTGTTCTTTCTTAGGTTGACAGAGTCTTTTAAACATATTTTTTATAGGACAGGACTCTGGAGGAAAAATCATACAGCAATCTCTAGGAACTGCACCGCCACAAGAAAAAGTAATAGGGTCATCATCACTTCAGCAGAGTATACAGGTAAAGAATACTTTTATTTGTGTTTCCCTTTCCCTTAGAATTTTAGTAATTAGGGATATTTCAACTCCATATTGATAACGTAGGAGTCCTTGCAGTTTTTTTAGAGTATATGAAGTCACTCAAGCTTGTCAATTCTACCTTGACGTAATAAACGTTGAGTGTTCTGCAAATTGATATTCTGAATGCTGTTTTGAGATTTAATTCAGCAAGTAGAATCTGACTGTAATGTTACCTGAAGATAATTTCGTATGGCTCAGCAATTCTTCATTGAGGTGGACATAAGTTGAACCTGCTCTTGTCATTACTACTTACCAACTCAGCTCTTCTCTAGCTGATTGGGATGGGATGGTTTGTGAGAAGTAGCAGAAAAAAATCTGTCTGGTCTTTGTTGTCTGTTTTATCTTTCATTGGCATTGTCTTCTTTCCCCGGTGTTGTCTTTTTTTTTTTTTTTTTCCCCCTTTCCTTTTTTTTTCCCCACCAAAAGTTCTCCTATATATGGCAACTACGTATAAAAATTTAATACTATGTCCAGGGTTTGGGACTGTAAGGGGAGGCCAGCCTTTTTGGAGGGGGAATACAAGAACTTCTGGGCAAAGGAGACAGTTGTTACATTCATGGACTGAGTAACTGAGGGCAAGAAGGGAGGGTTTGAAGTAGGCTTGAAAATGGGCTTCGTTGTGGGTGGAACTAAACTACACAAACATGGAGGAAAAGGGAGGATCTGATCTAGAAGTTTTGTTCCTTGCTGTAAATGTGTTTGTCAATGTAGTATGACATGAATGTTTTTCCCTGTCTTACTGATGTACAAGTAGATCAAGAGATGCTCACAGTAGTGCTCAATTGTGAGTTCAGCCTGGTTTTGTAATTGTTGGTCAGATGTTCATTCTCCTGTGGTGGAAAATACTTTTTATGCTCTGAAGCTAGAGGCTTTTTGGCCAGCAAGTATCATTACAGTGTGCCTACTTCATGCTGCTCCTACTTTGCTAAGAAGGGTGCTCTGTATCCTGTGCTTTTTTTTTTTCCCTTCTAACCACGTTGTATTTCAGAAGAGCTTTCATGAAGTCTTTTTTTAAGTCGTAAGTAACTTTTGCTCTGTGGCCAATTTTATTAGAAATAAATTTTCAGTAGACTGAAGAAAACCAACAACTTTGTATTAAACAAAGACTCTTTGATCCAGGGTGGCTTCTTTGGGAGAATACCTGGATTGCAGTAATGCCTCTCATACAGCAGGAACATGAGCCTTTATCACCTCGCCTTTACGCAACTTTAGCCTGCTTTCCTGACAGATACTCTAATCCATCAAAATCAGGCAAGATGACATCAGCTGAGAAATGCAGACAGTTCTTGAGAGCAGATTTCTTTGGAAGAGTTTCTAGTTGTACCTTTTCTTCTTTTCACCTACTAAATTTGATAGCCAGCCTTTTTCCTAGTGAAGCATGTATATGCACTGCAGTGGAATTTGCCTACAAACAACATTTCAGACCTTTGGCTTGCTTTAGAGAAGCGACTTCCCTAGCTCATTGATACAGTGCCCTGTGAAAATAGGAGATAGTTGAAAGTGTTTATACTTATGTGGTGGTTACACTTAGTATTGGTGATATACTTAATTGGCAGACATAAATGCTGAAACTTGGGCTTTGCAAAGGAGGCGATATATTGTAATTTGTCTTTTATTTTGAACTTAGGTGGATGGTCATTTAGTTGGACAGAAAAGGCCTGCTGCTAAACAGTTAACTAAAGGAGCTTTGTAAGTCATTCTTCTTTTGTAATATTTTGCAGACGTTTCCTCTAACCTTCATCTCTTTTCAGTTTTTGTCAATGCATAAACTTCAGAGTATGTGTTAATTATATATCATTATTTTTTCTTGTAGTATTCTACAGCAGTTACAGAAGGATCAAATGCATGCTGTGACACCAGATAAAAGTCGGTTCAGATCATTAAATGATGCAGTTCAGAGACTCCTTTCATACCATGTGTGCCAGGGATCACTGCCAACAGAGGAAGACTTAAGAAAAGGTAATTCTCTTTTTAAAAATTGGCAATACGTTTGTAGTGAATGTATTGAGAGAATTCTGTGTGTTGGGTAGAGCAATAAGAAAGGGAACATTTTTAAATTTGTGCAAGTTACTGAACCTTCTGGTTACTGAAGAACAGTATTTGAAAGTATACTCTTGTCTTTCTAGTGGACAGTGAATTTGAGTCTGTAGCTACGCAGCTTCTGAAGAGGACGCAGGCTATGCTGAACAAATACAGATGTTTGCTTATAGAAGATGCAATGGTAAGGTGTATAACCCAGATACATTTTATGTTTATAGTATGTGATTCAGTTTTTTAAAATAATACATCTGCAGGAAGGTGAGACCTAGCATTACAATTCATTTATTGCCTTATGAAGGTGATATATATATATGAAAGTTTTAGAGATACATATGTGTGTATATATATATATTGTACTTGTTACTGAACAATTAATCTCAGTGACCACCCTGCATTTTTAAGTGTATGCACACATCTTAAAATCAGTGAAATGGGTTGAATTTGTATTTCACATACCGCCCAAGCAAGGGTGCCGCTATATATTTAAGACACATGAACTTCTGCTCTCTGCTTATACTTTGCTCTTGCCTGAATAGACTGTGGTAGTCAGGCAGGTGATTTCTGTATTTTTCTGTGGGTGATAGAGCCTGAAAGAATGTTGAAAAGCTCCATTCGGAGGCCTCCAGCTATATTATAATTGGAGCTAAATCATATTACAATTTGGGAAATCATTACTTCTCCTTAGAAGCTAGGTGGAGCCTCACATTTTCATCGGAAATGTTTTTGCTTAAGTGCTTTCACAATCCCAGGTGTGAGGTAAAAAGAAAACTGACAGTTACTTTAGGAAAGTGTTTTACAAGGATCAGGAAATGTCATTGTGGTTTCAGACATGTTAGATTTCAAGCCTGGAAAGGTTTTGAATTTAAGTATAATAGACGTTTAAATCACTCTGGTTTAGAGACAGGAATACGTAATATAAGTGTTAGAATTAATACTGTTTTGGAATCAAGGGAATCAAGTGGTCCCATTAAAAAGATACTAACCATCAAATATTTGCAAGTAATTGCAGGTGGAAAGGGGGATGGAGGTTAAAATCTGTTCTTTTAGCGTCTGGTGTGTTGTATGGTGAATCCCATATGGACATTTTGAAGATGTTGTTTGACTGTTAAGATTTGGAACTAGTTGCCTGTGTTGTGACTTAGTAGCCGGTGAACTTTCTTCTGTGATGGATGGATCCACGCGGCTTGACGGCATCATCAGCAAAATGCAACTCAGCACCAGCTAGTCAGAAGGATGGGAGAGAAGTGCAGGGAAGAAACAAGATGATAGGGTGGTCCCATGGCAAGATTTTTGCTGTTTTTTAGCGAGAAAGATACTATATGATGTAAAAAATTGTGGTGTACAGTGGTAAACATACTCAGTCCTGAAAAGGTACTATTCTTAAAATTGGAATAGGAATTCCTTGTTTTAAATTCTTTAACAAATAAAATACAATATGTTTATTAATATTAATATGGATAATATCAATATTGTAATAATAAATATGAATAATCTTTTGTGGTTGAGTTTCAGTAGTGGTTGGGGTCACAGTCAATATCGTTGAAGATTCTGTGGAATTGTAAACATTGGCCACAAGTATCTAAGGAACATTCTTTTTCTCTGAAGAGTAACTAAGCTGTAAACCTTTTGATTTGGTACCAACATATGAGTGACTACAGAAGTGGATGTTTTTGTTCCTTTTCCTGCAGCGGATAAATCCCTCTGCAGAAATGGTAATGATTGATAGGATGTTTAACCAGGAAGAAAGGGCATCTCTGACCCGGGATAAGCGGCTTGCACTAGTGGATCCTGGTAAGTAATGGTTAAGTTCTGAATCTCACAAAAGCAGCGTAAGTATGGAGTGTTTAAAAATAGTTGTGGCTGCAGTGAGGCACTGATTGCTAGGGATTCCAGTAATTGAAATACTGAAAAGCAGTTGCAAGTTAAATTCTGATAACTCCCAGATTCAATAATCTGGAGATACTATAAGGTTGAAGGCAGTTATTTGGGGAAAAAATGTAATTGGCCTGTTCGGCAGAAATTTTTTTCTGAGCTTCTTCTGACAGTAGTCACGACTCCTGCATGGTCTCAGTTCTAGTAAGGAAGAACCTGTGAGTTAGCTGGCAGTCAGAAAGAACACTGCTGTATGAAGCATGAATACTCTTGTTCATCTTAATGAAGTGTTGCTTTTGGAATGTCATGGCCACTTAAATGGCAGCATTTTTAACCAGACTGTTGTTGAACGTAGCAACTAGAAACACATTGTTTGTCTAAGATAACAGTTGCTGTTTGCTTAAATGTTCTGCATATTTTAAAAGATAGAGGATATATTCAAGAAGGTATTCTTGAACATCTTCCAGATACCAGATTTGCATATTTAGTATGCTAGGAAGTGCCCTTAGTCTGGTTTTACAGTGCACATATGTGCATAGTATGCTGATTAATTTGGTGGCGCAGCAGAACACTTAAGCATGTGTATGTCTCTTTAAGATATGAATCTGTAGGCTGTGGATGTTATTTGATTTTTAATACTCAGAAACTAGGCTGGAGCGTCTGTTATTTTAGTGTATAGGTAATTCAAGTAAAATGTTGTTACTTACTTTTTAGATGGTTATCAGGCCGATTTTTGTTGCTCTGCCAAACAATTTGATAAAACAGCTGAAGAAGCACAGTCCAGCAAAAGTGACCACCAGTCTAGCAAAACATTACCTTCTCGAGGTCAGACTACCAAAACCCAAGCCAGAGACCGACCAAAATCCAGCTCAGCAGAGTCCACAAATCACAGTAAACTTCCTCTAGTGCCTAACAACATTCTGACACCACAAGAAGGAACTTCTTCTAAAAAATCGGAGAGCCTCAGTAAAGCTTTAAAGTTAGAAAAAGCTAATTGTTCTTCTGAGAGCCAATACGTGGCCCTTTCTGAAGAAAAGATGGCTGGGAAGGATCTTGCCAAGTCCACTGAGAATTCTTCGAGTTCTGAAGACTTGTCAAAAAACGTGTCAAGAGGCGGTCATGGAACACACAATAAAATCTCGAGGAACACAGTTCAGTCTTTGTCAAAGGTAACGTGTAATAATTCCCTCCAAGACAAAACTCTGAGGAGCTCTCCAAAGAATGAGGTTTTACATCCTGATAACAGGAAAGGCTCTGGTGAACCCCAGCAAGACTTACTGCTCAGTAAGAGTTTAGAAACTACGTTTAAAAACATCTTGGAACTTAAAAAAGCTGGGAGACAGCCACAAAACGAGGCGACAAGTAGCGGCTCGGTTGAGTTAGAATTTCCTAATTTTTCACCTATTGCTTCACAGGAAAACTGCCTGGAAAAATTTATTCCAGACCACAGTGAAGGTGTAGAAACTGACTCTATTTTAGAAGCAGCTGTAAATAGTATCTTAGAGTGTTAATAGTTACAGTACCATGGACAAGTTATGTTTCTCTTAGCAGAAGCAAATGTGAATGACACCACAAGTACAGCCTGACATGCATTTAAGGTTAACCTTTCTAAACTAGATTCTGTTCTGTGTTTGAGAGCAATACTCATTGTGGTTACAGTGAGATATCCAAGTAAAGTTAATCCTTGTTAGAATGCAGTCTGTTAGGGCCTTACTATTTCAAGTATTACTACGATAGTGCTTTTGATAATTGTGCAGTACTGCAGCATGACAAGGTTGCAGGTTGTTAGGCCCTATGTAATACGGTAATATACTGACAATCACAGTCATTTGAAAGGATATATTTATTAAGAAAATGTTTTTAAAAAGTGATGGAAGCAACAACTCTCCCCTACCCTTCTCTTCCACAAATCATGAAAGTTTTTGTTTTTCTGGAAAACCCACTGTACCTCTATTCAGAAGTGATTATTTGCTTTGTTAATGAATCTGTGTTCTAGGATTCTTAAGTTGGAAGGATATCATCGGTGTGTTTACGAGGCTTCATAATTTAAAGTGCTTTTCTATTGCTTTCCGAGCAGAAACTAGTACTTGATGATATATTTGTAGTGGGTAACTTTAGTCTGTGGGATGATATTATATGATCTTAGTCACAGTGGCATGATATGAAGTAATAAATGCTTGACTAAGGAAGGTAGAATGGAAGCCAGTAAATGGCAAAGTGTACAGGATGAGGCCATGATAGAGCCATGAATTTATATATATAATACATATATATGTTAACTCTTGAGGAAAAGATTTTGCATTTTATAATTGGATGTAGTCAGCCTTGAGTCTTTCTGAAGTGGTATAAATGTTTTTTTTTTCTATTTGTTGTTTGTTTTTTTAGACCAAGTGTCAAAAGCACTTTTATTTGAAAACTGTTATGATATTTGTAGCTTATATTTTAAGAAGACATTAGCCTTACTCTGATGAAATTTAAAGGCCAGTGTTTATTTTTGATTTTTTGCTGTCAGAGAATGTTAAATCATCCACCGTAGCAGTCATAATTATCAAGATATGTACAGACCAAAGTCAATCAGCAATCCCATTGTTTAAACATATCGAAAAGTGTGTAATTATTAATTCATATTGTAGAGCCAAGTGAAACCATTGCATGGTTTGTATTTGGCTTGCTGTCATGTTGTTAAGATAGAATCTTATTATTTTATTTATTTATTTTAATCTATGACATCTTTTTTTTTTTTTTTGCTGCCCATGCTGCTTTGTCCTAGTTTACTTTGGTCATGAGTGCTTTTGTGCACATAAGTACGCTGACATTTGTCACGTGCATGTAGTACATATGTCTGCTCAGGA
The DNA here is from genome assembly GCF_000708025.1 of Charadrius vociferus. Taxonomy (NCBI): domain Eukaryota; kingdom Metazoa; phylum Chordata; class Aves; order Charadriiformes; family Charadriidae; genus Charadrius; species Charadrius vociferus. Next base: position 2,285,143 of record NW_009646631.1, read on the forward strand.
GGATATAGCTTTTGTGATTTCTAAGATATGCTCATGTTCTCCCCTAAACTTTCTCCACAATTTCTTAGAAAAATTACCAGCCATTTTCCAGACTTGCTGATTACAGTTTTCGTAATAGAGAGGCTCGTTGTGACAAGCTGTGGTTGTCTGTCAGATTGCCAGGGAAGAAAACAGAAGGTTTTGCTGTCATGCAATTCAGTCCATCTGAATAGTGCAAAAGAAAGCAGAATTAGATCCTCGTGACAGTGGAAGATTACAGTGCAGCTCGGTGTTGAGCTACAGTCCACTGTCTGAGCACTAAAGGAAACCAAATCTAGAAAGCAATGTGAGAAAGATGAACTTACTTAAAATTCATTTCCCCTTCAACATGAATGGAAATACTGGTTTTGTATGTTACTAATTGCCATTTTAAAAAGATGTGCCAATTTTCAAGTACATGTTTGTAAAAACCCATCATTCCCAAGTGTTGTATAAAATATTCAAGGTAATAATAAGTATTGCCAGTTTTAAATTTTTAGTTAGGTGTCCATAGGATAGACTCTCAGGCGGTTAGTTGTTTTCTTATTGGCAAAACTGACAATATAGTCTTCACCTATTGCCTTTTTAGATTTAATAATATGCTCATGGCTGTGTATCCTGATGCGTATTTTACTTTATCATTTTGGAAATTTATCCACTCTAAACTATTTAGGAAGGAAAACAGTGAGTTACACAGCTGTATGTTAACTACTTAAATATTTCTTTTATAGGGAGAAAGAGGTAAAGTTGAACATGCATTGATCCACTTGCTTGTTGTACCACCTCAAAATGGGTATGGGGTTTCCAGCCTCTCTACGGCAAATATATGATTGATGTATCAGGCTATGTGTCTTCTATTGGATCTCATTTGGGGATGGGGGACAATGGCATACAAAAAAAAATGACAAATTGCAAAAAGTAGTCATGGTTGATTTGGTCAGACACATTTCTCTGAACTACTTACGAGAGGAACCCATTGAACAATCCTAGCAAGATTATTCTTAGATTGTTAATGTTCTGTTGTTCACTCCTTTGAATTCAATTCTAAAGGAATTCTGGTACGTGGTGAAGCAGTAAATGAAAAAATTGTATTTTTGTTGTGCTTAAAAAAAAAATATGAATTTATTAATCATATGGGCTCAAGTCCAGCAAAGTATTGTGAATGTGCATGACTTTGAACATGTTTTCATTATTTTGCTGGATCAGCATTGTGATTTCAATGTTATTTAATACTGCCTAATATTAAAACAAATTTTAAACTGGCAATTAAGAAAACTATGTTTGTTTTGAAGATTTTAGTATAATTTATCTGTTAGATTAGGGAGGCCTTACAGACTGACTTCACTTAAAGAGGATGTGTCACTTATTGTCAGTGTGGTATGGACTTTATTTGCTTAAATACCTTCATTTGTAAAGTATGTCTCACTTGAAATTGCTTTGTATACATTTTGTAAAAATATTTATAAAATGTTTTGTAAAAAAAAAGTATAACAAATTGCAGTTTATTTTGTTATGTTGGATAAATACTGTTAAAAGACACAAGTCAGTAAATATATTGTTAATCCATGGATAGGAAATGTTTAGTTGGAGATTACAAATTGAAACAACCATTGCAATACAGCCAAAGATTTGGGAAAAAATGTCTATCTGTGATTGTCTTGATTTACCCAAGTTGAATATTTACGTTTCCAAAAGAGGATTGTTCTCAGTTTTAAGTAATACGGTTGCAAAATATTCTTACTCCTGTGCTTTTTATAATGCAGCCCTGATATAAAATACGGAATGGGCCAGCTGTTCATACTCCATGAATTTTTCTGAACATACGCTATTAGGACTTGGTTCCTGTGGCATAACAGCTTCTTATAGGAATGTCGATCTCCAAATCACAAGGTTGCCAACGGTCCTGCTCTGTTGTCATTAGAAATCTTGCCATGGTGAGGTTGCTGAGACATGCTCTCCTTCTCCAGCATGTTTTTACAAGATAAGAGGCATCATCTTCCTGATGCGTCGGGGAGATAGAAGAGAAGAGAGGGATTTTGCTTCTCAGCTGGCCACCTCATCCACGCTGCAGGTTTCTGGGTTGTGCCAGTCGTATTTGGTTATAGACACCTGTGTTTGCGGTATTTCCCATTCCTTCCCTTTGGCTGTGAGAAGATAATTACAGTTGCTGGTGATGTAATGCCTCTTCCTACTTCTAGAGGGGTGATGAACCTTTTCTTACTGTGATTGCATTTTTCAGAAAGTATGCTGAGATTGTGATCTAGTAAAGCTCTTATGCTTGGAACTTCAACACTTTATTTTTGGAGGCTGTGAAAACGAAGGATGGGTGAAGTGCACTGCCTCGCAACTTGGAATAGGGCCTGCAGTGTTGAAAGGTAGAAATCTTTATGGTTAGTATTCATTATTTTGTCAACGAGACAAAATAAACATGCATTTTGAATGCTTATCACGTGGATTCAGACAGTAACAACATGAATAACGTCAGTTATATGCTATTTTAATCTCCGTTTGGGTTAGGATAGCTAACATCTTGGAATATTTTTTCTCTTTATCGTATGCCTGTGGAATTACCAGGCCAACTTTCTGGGTTGGGAAACATTTTATGTACAGTTTACCATGCAGCTGTCTTCACTTCAGAATATCTTTCTGTTACAAGAACACAGTGCATTTTTTAATTGCTTTTCAATAGCATTTTTTTATGGTGGGGTTTGTAATGTTTATTCCAACGTTCAGGACAGAATTTCTGAAGATTTGGGCATGTGTGTTAATGCATTTATTTAAGAAGGTCAGAACACTTTTCACTTTGAGGATCTGTACAAAGGAAAAAAAATATAGAGTAGAGTAGACTTGGCACAAGGAAAGGTATGTAAGTAATTCTAAACCTTAGAGAAATTCCTTTCCTTCTCACAAAGTGTTTTCTTTATAAGCCTTTGATTTTTTCCTTTAGAATTGCACACAGTTCTTCATGGAGTTTTTGCAATGATGTGTTTGTCAGCTTCCAGAGATGCAGGACAATGTTTTCATGACTTGTGGGTCACCTGTGACTGGGGTTAAAGAGAGTCATTGCAGAAAAATAAGGAAGTTCCAGTGAAGATTTGAACAGCAGCAGCTCTGGTGCACAGATACAATACACTGTATGCAGATTTCAGATTGCAGTAGTGGTGGGTATACTGAATTATTTGTCTATAATTTATGGATCGGCATTTGTCTTGCTCTGCTACTAGTCTTGCAACTAGTCATTGTACTGGAAATTGAAAAGAATGTATCCGTAATAACTAGTTGCAACAGCAAGTAAACTTGCTGTACAAGGGAAGAAAAAGATCAAAGGATAGAAAGCGTCCAGCTGAACCAATATTTTTGGTGTAAAAGCAAAAACCTGAAGTTACCCTGTTGTGTGCTGCACACAAACTCCTCCTTTATTTTTTTCTAGACTTGATATCGTACAGTTTTTATGGGGAAAAATATTTTGCAAATGAAGGAAGAAGCTAAATCAGAATTTAAAGCTCTTTTGTAGTACACTCTTTGCATGGCCTCATACACTAGCTTTTGTTTAGGTGGCTGCCATTGTTTCTGCAGGTTGTTAGCCTTCTGGAATGTAGTGCTCGGTCGGCTTTGCTGGTTTTGCCCCGCGGGATTTTTTGGAGGAATTTCTTCCAATTGTTTGATTTTTTTTTTATTTTTATTTTTATTTTTTGCTTGAAAAGGGTATAGAATCGTTTAGGTTGGAAAAGACCCTTAAGATCATTGAGTCCAACTGTTTTAACACTACTGAGTCAAATGACGTGTTCTCATTTGATGTGAATTATTGTAACTATATTAATGAAACAACAGCAATTTTAGGATTCCCTTTGAAGGGAAATTAGGGTTAGTTAGTCCATGCTTATACATCTCAACAGCTTTCATTTAGCTTTTATGTCTACGTAGCTTTTCATTACATAGTGTAGTCATACCAGAGGCCAAATTTTCAAAATTACCCCGAACTCTTGGCTATACAAGTTCCTTACCCTAACATGTTTATTACAACTTGTGAAGATAGTGACGTTTCAGTCTAATTAATTTATCAAAACAAGCTTTTCCTGATGGAGGTCCACTGTCCCTGCCCACCACTGAGGTGGAAGTAATATAGACCTAACTCCGACGTTCATTGCTAGACACCTGACACGTAGAGCCCGATCCACAGGCTGTTGAATCGGTGGAAAGATGATTTTCAATTAAGGATTATGGTGGTAATACTTCTCTTTAAAAAATGAAAATTAAAAAAGCGTGAAGTTTAACTGATATAATATCCTTGGGTGGAAGGCGATGCTCAGTTAAGGATTACGGTGGTAATACTTCTCTTTAAAAAATAAAAATTAAGCGTGAAGTTTAACTGGTATAATATCCTTGGGTGGAAGGCGATGCAAGGACTCTCAGATTGTACAGCGATGACCATCTCAGCACTTAGGTAGGTAGCATGATGTAATTAACGGTGTTATTTGGGATGGTGATTGAATAAAATGTTTTCATGTAAGCAGGCTGCTAATTTCTTCCTCTAAACGTTACATGCTTTTAGTAGTTGCTGCACAGTTCTGAAAATACAAAGCTTCACTCTCTCCTCTGAACGTTTGACTCCAAGTGTTCATACTGAGATGTGAAACCATGCGCAAGTCGTGGTGAGAAATTAGTTAATGTCAGGTAAAGGGGTACAGTGGCTGGAATTATAAAAGTGAGCTAAAATAGTTGACATTTATATGAGGCTAAAATCCTGTCTGGGTTACTGTGGTCGAAACTAAAGTTCAGCAGCTGAAATTAAATTCAGAAATTACAAATTGTGAAGTTTAATTGGAGAAGTACAAGGTTGAAATTACTACAATGCATGTCATTCCTGAGGTGTGTCTCAGCAATTGGATTCTCGTCGAGTTCAAGCTCTGAGATACTCAAAACTGACAGCTTTTTGAAATTATCAGATAGCACCTAAAAGACACTGGAAGAGGCTGTTTGTTTTTTAAACTTTTTGTAAAACTTCTAAAGGTGTGATCACAAATTTTGTTAGTATTTTTGTGAGTGAATTCCATTTGCTGACAAGTCGGGCAGCTAATAGGCTTTGAGAGAGCTGCATGCAGCATGTACTTGTTTGCGTACAGAGAAAAACTCAGTTGAAGAAAATTTGGCTCCAGTGATTATTGTTGGAATCAAGGGGCTAATATTATAAATACGGGTATTTAGGTGCTTTTTTTACACTGCAGGATTCAGCCACTGAGCCAGCGCTGACAAAATACATATATAAATGTCTGGTTTGTTCCCTCTGGAGTACTTTAAGTGATGTAAACAAGAATATTCCTGCACTACCGTTGAATTTGACTAGCTTTTAAAATTAAGTTTGAAGCTGATTTAATCTCAGAATTTCTTCCGAAGTCTCATTCCAAAGTACAATAATACACTGAAACGATATTTTGATTATCTAACAGATGTTTTAGGCTCTCTTTTTCAGCCGTACTGTGGTTGATGCGTGTGTGTGTGGTACCTGCCCTTTCAGTGAGCAGCAGCAGAGAGTGTCGCTGTTGGGAACCCGTGGTAGTTCATTTCATAGCCTGATCTTGGTAGGCGTACCTGAGGCTGCTAAATGGCAAACAATAAAAATGCATGCGGTTAATAATGCTGAGGTTGAACAATTCAATGTCACCTTGCTTTCAAGGTAAAGTTAATCAGGCAACCGGGGATTTGGAAGGCCCCTGTTAAGGGAGGGCAGTAACAGCCCAGCCTGCTGCGCCCCTGCAGGGTTGGATACCAAGTGCTCGGGAACAGGGACTTGGAAACCTCTGTGTGCAGAGAAGGAAATTCAGATGAAGCCGAAGGAGACGAGGCTCCAGGGTTCGGAAGAGGTGAGCAGGAAGGTAGGTAGGGGTGCACGTGGGATGGATATTGTGGGCACCTTTGAGATTTTAATGTCTAAACTTGATTTTAAAAACACAGTACGTATTGTACACGTAGGAAGTTGTATCTGTTTCTGTATCGGATCACATAATTTAATTTTTTTAAAAATTATTAAACACACTGTCTTTATTTTCCCCTTGCACCTCTGAAAATGTCTGGATGATACTGGGTGAAGAATGGATTTAACAACATAGTGAATATTCTACTTGGATGTAGATTTGTATGTCTTACGGTTGCAAGGATGGGCTCAACGCACAGTTTGAAAGCTGCTTGTGAAAGAACATAGCTAATATGCAAGGTCTGGTTTTGAACTGAGCAAGAACATTAGTAAAAATTGTCAGTAAAATCCAAAATATCGTGGAATTGGGGAAGTGTTTTCATGATCCTGAATGAGCGTCATCGGCAACATATTCCTTACCAAGAGGTAAGGAAGGTGTGGAATCTATTTGCTGCTGTGCGGTTTTTGTCTGAGGTTAAATTTTCCCCATTGGTAAAAAAGAGTAGATTTTGAGGTTTTAGTGAAAATGTGGACAACCCTATGACACCTGAAATAATTAGTATTCGATTTACGAGAATAAATTATGTTACTCTTGCCTATTAAGGAGGGCAATTTTAATTCTGTGACAACCAGTCTGAGAGTTAAAACTTATTTCCCAAGGAGTTGAAGGCCTGCTTTTTTAAAAATTGAATTACACCGCATTTAATTTGTCAAAGCCAAAAGAGAGGTGCCACCCTGCTCTGATTTTTTTGTTGTTCTATCCTTTGGCAAATTTGAATCCCCTAAGTGAATAAACATTCTCAGATACTTGGAGCCTTAGGTCACTTTGACCTGTTTGTGCAGCAGTGACTGCCCGGTTTATTTCAGAGCCATTGTGATCAAGCAGGGTCCTGCAAATGATTGTTACTTTATCTGTACTCCCATTTTCCTTAAGTGAGATATAACAACTCTGGGGGGGGGAATTTAGTTTTATGTCTTTAATTTGTAAATGCCTTAGCTAAGAGACCCCCTTTGCTACTTGCATACAGATGTGTTTAGCACCTACCCCAAACAGGGTGAGGGTATTTTCTTACCTAGCTAACTTAGTGGGCATAAATACTAATCTAAATACCAGGGCAAGATTATAGGTGACAGAGAAAACTGGAGATTTTTTTTTTTCCCATCTGCCATGCTCTTTCAGACCTGAAGGTGCTAACAGCAGTTTTATGGCTGCAACTCTGATACCAGGGTCCAGGCATGGAAAGAATGTGAGCCTGAAGGTTGGAGTTAACCGTGCCACAAATGGTGAGACCAGGTTAAAAGAGCCTCAAAATGTTATAGACAAATAGAGTTCTGTTTTCTCTGTACTGCAATCCAAAGGCAATATTTGACTTGAAATCTGGTTTCGTTGTGTATATGGAGGGGTAGAGGAGAAGAAGCAGACATAAATTGTTAAAAGGTCTGTTGTTTTTTAGAACAGCCGAAAAATTAGGTTTTTTGCTTGGTTCTTTCTTCCTCTCCTTTGCTTAACAAGGCTGCAGGAGCTTTGGCACTGATGAGTTGAATTAGTCTTCTGTAAAAGGTTTAAAAAAAGAAAAGAGAAGGTGGAAAGCGGAATAGTTGGCTCTGTGTGTGTGTGTGTGTGTGTCCATTCCAGAGGTAGATAAGTAACATCAGGTTCTGTGCAAATAAGCAGTAGGTTTCAATTGTCTGCTGCTAATTATCACCCAAATTTGATTTGCACGCTCTTCAAAGGGCCTCATATCTTTGCATTTAGTTATTTGTTTCAGTGTGATGAATCTTTAATTCAAACCAAACGTGGGTCAATTTCCAACTGGAAAAAAAAATAAATGTGAGGAATGTGTTTATCCGCGGTCATATCAGTGTCTCTCTTTAGTTTTATGTATGTGGTGATTCGTGGCCTCAGTGGGGAGGTGAAATTGTGTCAATCTGTGAATTGGCTTTGCCTGTTTGGCGAGTTTGTTTGGGGTTTGGTCAGTCATAGAAGGGCTTAAATGATTGTGCCTAATGGAATGGTTCTGGTGGGCTTTGAGTAACGAGGGGAAGTTTTAAAGTTCTACAAATGTAACAACACCTCATTCTGCATACATTTTTTCCCCAGGTATTATTTTCCCTTATGCAATATCAGGTCAGTTGGTCCTTTGCGTGCATGTGTTTTCTACTCCAGTAATTTTCTTTTTAATCTCTACAGGCAGGGTACTTTTTCCTCTGTATGTGGTGATGCAGCCTGAAGTCTCTGAGGGCATTGAAATAATGGTTGCATGCCTTTCCGCCACCAAAAGCATCAATTATAAAATATAGGCCTATAATGAGAAAATAAGGCAATTTAAGGAACTTCTGATGCAGTGGTTGACCTAAGTAGCTGTTTGGCACTACCTTAGAAATCTTGCAGTGCTATGTCATCTGGATGTTGTCCTGGGGCAGCCGGCTCCAGCTGACCCTGCTTAAGCAAGGTGACCTCCTGTGGTCTCTTCCAGCGTCAACCATTCTATGATTCTGTGCCAATAATATTCCGTAAAAATTGCGAAGAATGGATTTTTAATTGTGCAGTACTAAATACAACTTTGGTTTCAATGACTGTGGTTTTAAATTGAACTTTTTGGGGCCACAGAGGTGATGGGTGTATTGAAAAATACATTGCTTCCAGTTGTTTATAACCTAGAAAGAGAATATATTGTTAGAAATGTTAAAAAAAATGTTACCAGTCAAAGGTATTTTAGTATTTTAGAAAAAAAAGAACGTAATTACAGCTACCGGTATGACTATTTATCCTGCTTAGAGGGTATTTTTAATTTTTATTTAAGTGTTGTGAACCTGTTAGCACTGCCCTGTGCACGTGCCTTGCAGTGCATTCACATGCTTACACACGCTCGCCATATTCTGGCCTTTTGGGCCTGCAATTATCCTTGGCTGTCAGACAGCTTTTTAATTACGTGACTGCCTGCCCCTCTTCCAAGGGTGGCTGTCTCGGTGTGCGGGACAGCACAGGTACCCCGTACTGTGGTCAGGTCTCTCTAAAGGCATGTCTGTGTGCTATGTAAAAGCTACACCAAGCCT
>NW_009646631.1:2294141-2353590 GCF_000708025.1 Charadrius vociferus
AAGAGCGTCTCCGTTTCTTAGGTAGGAGTCTGTCCCCTAGCAAAACGCTTAGCATCGATTCCCAGTTCCTCAGCCTTCTCTAAGGGTCTGACTTCCTCCTCCAGTCGACTCCACTGGGAAGAGAGTGCCCATCTTCCAGATCGCTGGGTACTGCCGGTACCGGTCTTTATGAAGCCAAAATAGCAACTGGCAGTAAAGTAGGTGTCATCATTAGCAGAGCTGGCTCTTGAGTATTTCCTCAACACCACAGCCACTGATCCTCTGTTGGGGAGTCTACTATATGCTATAGCTTATAACTCCAGTTGTAGAGTGTTCGCTAGATGGAGTGAATGCTCTTCGTTTTAACATGCCTTGCCTGTTTTCACCATTAAAAATAGTTGATGTCCATCCTCATCCACACTCTCTGTCAGTTATCTGGTCTGTCATCTGCTCCGGCAGGAGCTGCCAGCTTCCCCCTTAAGAACAGTCTTGATCTCTTCCTTCGGCTCACGGTGAGCGCGGTGCTGCCAACTGCTCTCTGAGCACAGATGGCAAACTTAGAACGTCCTTGTCCAGACATTTGAGCTTCTGCTTTTTCTGCATCTTGAAATCAGTCTTTGTGATAAAAAAATGATTTATTTAGTGCCTTTCCGCTGTAATGGATCCAGCCAAAGAGCAATCTGCCATCCAGCTGGCTAGACACTTAACAGCCACAGCAGGGAAAAGGGTAAATCCAATCTGTGAACTGCTGCCTGTAAAAGGTGGTATTGAAATCGTTAGCTGGCCCTGGTAATTGGTAACAGCTATTTACGACTGCATGTAGTTTTGGTACAGGTTCTTGCAAAAAAATTGTATTCAAGACTGCACGCTCCTGTTTCCTCTTGTGCACGCAGGAATGTGTAGACCTTCCAGGGTCAGGCTTCCCACAAACCAGGGGCACGTGGTGACAGGAGACCTGCCGGAGTTGCTGGGATGCCCGACTGCGCTGAGCCTGATGTGGGGTCTGGCCTCCTTTACCCTCAGCCAGGTGAGCGGGTTTAGATCACTTGTACCTCTGGATAACGAGTATTTGGGAGTGGTTTTTATTAATTTTTATTTTCCCAAGAGAAGGAAGAAGGAATTAGGGGCAGGTAAACACTAGAATCTGGGTAAGAGCTAGACTTCACTCCGCGGACCCATTTTTTTTTTTCCACATTTTGCCTACTTTTCAGAAAGAAATAGCATGTATAGATTCTGTAAGCAGATAGACACAATAGTACTGCGAAGTGTGAATTTCTCCCAGCTGCTTTAATGGAGTGTTGGTTTTAAAACCTAATTTCACTACTGCTTGCTGTGCAATTAACACCTAGTTAATGCATTTGGTTAGTTCAGCTGTGTGGTAGCATGCTTTGTGTTGGGGTGGGTGTCAATATGGACACTTTAATGAAAATATCTGTTTAAGATAAGTGAGTAGTCAAAGAACAAACAAAGTCTGAGGCTGTGGAAGCAGGAATAAGCCAGGAAAAGCTGGTAATATTGTAATTCTATTACAATTAATTTGAATAAAGTGTTAATTTCTGTTATGCCCAAGAAAACTATGGCAAAAAGAGAGGGAGTTGAGAGACAGGAGGTTTAAAAAAATGTAAGAAATCAAGTAAAAAGGAACTTGACAAAATAGTGGCTGACGCAGAGAAGGTAAACTGGATACGTCCATGTAAACTTGAAATACAGGAGAACAGGACAGCTAATGAAACAAAATTAAGCATCAAGCGAGGTGAAAAAACTTATATTAAGAATGTAACTGTTCCAGAATACTGGCATAATAGTGATTACTTCCTTCTATAACACCAATGGAATTCAGTGGTACAAGATTTTGAAACCTACAGCACGGTGAGATGAAAAAACTCACCCTGCTTGTGGAGACTCTCTGCACTTTTTAGTGAGAAAATAATTTGCAAAACTTGAAACTTTCAAGGTAGTTTAAGATCTGACCACTTCTCAGCAGTGATCACTAAGTTGCTTCTCTGAATCTCTTGTGAGTTTAATGATGTTCTATGCCAATAAACCAAACCCAGGATTTTTAACTACTTACGATAGAATATATGGAACAGAAAACTATTTCCAAAAAATTCTGGAGTTTTCTGGGCTGGGGAAGGGATATTTCTCTGGATTTAAAATGTCTGTGTTTTATCAATTCTTGGTGAGTGTGGTTTGCGCATCAGTTTCATGATTCTCCACGAGGTGGAGGAAGCAGCTTACGCTTCGGTGTGTACCAGCGGGCGGGCTGCGGAGTGGGGAAGCGGCTGTGCTGCTGTGCAGCTGTGCAGGGCTCCGGCTCTCCTCCTCTCCCCCCACACCCCCCGGCCTGTCCGACTGCACGCAGGGAGGCTGCAAGAACAGGCTCTGGAGGTTTCTTGCTGGTTTGCTCCTTTTAATAAACGGTAACAGGGATTTCAATGCTGTGATTCATCGGGAGGTCTTTAAGGGCTTCATGAAGGATGCTGACGTGATCACGTCTGCTCTTCCATCGGAGGAGCTTGGTCCCACAGCTGTGCGATGCCTGTCCTGTGGTCATACAGCCAGGTAGTGGCCGGGCTGGCAGATAACCCTGAGTCTCTGAGATTCAGTGTGCTGCAGTGTATTCACTCCTAGAGGACAATTTTCACTATAAAACTGGTGTTCTGTATGGATAAAATACAACTGGGAAATATAACAGCTAGTGTCTGTAATTAAAATATTGTAACTTATACTAAGTCTCTGCTTAGGGCTCTGATTTTGAGAACAGTGTTTCAAGGATTGTTGACTGTGGTGAGATTTGGAAGTATTTACCTTGCACAGTTAGTCCCAAGCTTGTGTGTCCGAGTCCTGTGCTTTCGGTCTTTGCAGTTCCTAAAAATCAAAACCCATGTAATTTGAAATTTCCTCTCCTTGTCTTAAACGCTGTCATCTGATTGATTTTCATTTTTGCCTGTAATGAAAAAAGTCACCCCAAACCAGAAAATATTGGTTAGTTTTAAAATTCAATTCAGTTAATTTCTGTTGAAAAAAAGATCTCTGTTAATGCTTATGTATGCGCGATACAACACTGCTTTTGTTTTAGGCGGTCATCTTATGGCAGATCATGTGAGTTATTTTTCAAGGTGTTAAAGTGTGTTTGCACTGGTGCTAAGATTGTTTCCGAGTTGCACAGGGTTAACTCGACTGTATTTTTGATAAAAAGCCATTGGAATGGGATGTTATTAAGGTGAACTTACAAAAGTGAACACAAAAGTAGAACTGGAGACTGAAACAGTAAATTGCATGGAAAGAAGGCTGGAAAGGGGTCTTGAGGAGCCATTTCATCCTTGATACATGATCGTATGAGGTTGTTTTGCTTCCCTTTAGCCCAGAGATTTTCTGTGAGCTGCTTGTTTCTGAGTTCCCACAAGCATCGTGTTGCCATAAATGAAGCATCTGTGAGCTGCAGCGCGCGGTTAGAAAGAAGTGGGAGGTGAGGAAGGTGCAGACTTGATAAACGGTGTTGCCATCAGGGAAAATGTCCATGAACCTGTTCTTAAACGTACAAAGGAGTGTATTCTACGGTACCCCAAAGCTTTTATTTTCTGGGGGCAAGGGCAGATGGTTGGTTGGCTTAGTTGATCTTCCCCCCCCCCCCCCCCCCGTCTTCGTCTATCATTTTTCTGTCTCTTCTAATAAACAACAATATTTATTTTTGCCAAAATATATGAGGGCTTCTTCCAGCATAGCTTCTCCAGTTAGGGCCATAATTTCTTGTTGCTTCTGATTGATATACCTATGACAGTAACTCATCTAGCTCATAGTTAGGACTTTGAAATTTCTAATAGCTTGGATATGTGAATCTGTACTTCAGGTGAGGTTTCGTCTCTGTTCCTTTATGTATGTTAGCTTGTGACAAACTAAATAATGTTAATGTAAACTCTACTGAAAGAGGTTTACAGGAGTCAAGCTTTGCTGGCTTCTGTGACAGCTAAAAGAATACGTTTCGTTACTGAAGGCTCAGTTGATTATTGGCAATCTGTTAGTGTGGTAAATCAGTCAGATGACCAAGCCCAAATTCCTCTCTAGAGGCTTAAAATTCAGGTGACCATAGTTATGATTAATAGAATTTTAGCTTTAACAGAAATTGCTCTGCTTCAGTAATATGGAAATTTAACAGTAATATGCTTTCTCTGGGTGGAGGGGTAAATAAATGGCAACACCCTCCAAAGTACTTGAAGAAATATGCGTTTATCCTGAAGAACCTAACCTTGGCCAGAGAAACCCGATCTCTGGAGCTGTGCTAAATTATGAGAGTTATCTGTCCCAGAAGAGGCAAAACTTATCTCCAGAGATCTAAAAGAGTATGTTGGCTTTGCTGTTTTATTATTGATTCAGGACTCAAGTTGGGAAATACCTACATGGGAGGTAGGTCACATTTAGCAAGATGGAACAGCAGTTGCCTTAAAGCTTCGCTCTCTTTTCTGTCTGGGTGAGAAGGGGAGGGACTGCCTGAAATTCTCCAGCAACAGCAAGTTCAGAGCAAAAAGACGATGGGGAGCTGCTGAGAGCGCTGTGATGACTTGCCTACGGGGTGAGGCTGGAGCAAGGACCTGCCTGTTGGTCTGGGCTTTACTCTTCTTGGCAGGGGATGGCTCCTTGCTGGTCCATGCCCAGAGCTGGGAACGCCGTCAGTGCCTCTCGGTAGGTGCCCTCGGTGATTCTTAAAACCGCCCAGCAGCCTGCGGCACGCACGGCCTGGGATGCTGCTCTCACCCCCCTGCCGGTGACCTGCATGGGAGAGGGGTTACCTTCTCTGCCGCACTAGTGACTATGCCTCCATCGTGGACAACTGATAGAAAATGATGCGGTAACAAGCTATAGCAGTCAAATTTTACTTGCGTAGAGCAGAACTCCAGCAGGTAAAAGCGAGCGTGAAATGAAAGCTCTCTTCTTCTTTTGGAGCGATGGCTTTAGTAGCCCAAAATGGGACCAGTTTACTGATACTGTTTCTTAAAGCTTGCAACAGCATTTTTTTCCTGTGTAATTCCTTATCCTGATCGCTAGTTCTCTTCATCACAAAGGTGCTATCACTTCTAATCTTTTAAAAATCTTTATCAGGCCTTCTTTTATTGGCTGGTAGCTCAGGCTGACTGAACAAAAAATAAAATCTATAAAACATGTGGTGAAGTGAAAAATACACAAAAATTTCACTTCAGTGCTCTGGCCAAATCTATCTTAAGGGAATCGCTACTCTAGCCTGCTCTGTGCTGGAGAGCCATTTTTCTCATCTTCACTTGTGCTGCAAAATTGTGCTTCCTCTTACGCTGAGGCCAAACGCATCTCGAGGAAAAAACTGCTTGGTTTGCCAAACATGCAGCTGATGACACACGTATTTATGCTCCCTGGCAAACTAAGTTAAACAAACAGGGACTAAGTTGGGCAGACGTTATAGGAGGTAATACTTCATTATAACTCGACTATGAGCAGCTTATTCTTCTTTCCAATTATGGCATCCCTGTGCATCACTTTCCCAAGAGAGGAGTATTCTGGGACGAAAAAAATACAGTATGTAAAGTCTTGAAAGCGCCATAACTGTGAAATAGGGGACGGTAGCTGGAATGAAGGGTCTGAGCACATGTACATCTGTCTCTTTTTGTTCAAAGCATGTTTGTTTCTACCTCAGATATTAAACTGTTAAATTAATTCCTGAAAACTCAGTCACTGGGCTCTTGGTGTGCCTGAATTCAGGCCCCGTTTCAGTAACATCAGGTTCTGTGCAAATAAGCAGTAGGTTTCAATTGTCTGCTGCTAATTATCACCCAAATTTGATTTGCACGCTCTTCAAAGGGCCTCATATCTTTGCATTTAGTTATTTGTTTCAGTGCGATGAATCTTTAATTCAAACCAAACGTGGGTCAATTTCCAACTGGAAAAAAAAAATATGTGAGGAATGTGTTTATCCGCGGTCATATCAGTGTCTCTCTTTAGTTTTATGTATGTGGTGATTCATGGCCTCAGTGGGGAGGTGAAATTGTGTCAATCTGTGAATTGGCTTTGCCTGTTTGGCGAGTTTGTTTGGGGTTTGGTCAGTCATAGAAGGGCTTAAATGATTGTGCCTAATGGAATGGTTCTGGTGGGCTTTGAGTAAGGAGCGCAAGCCCTGAAGTTACACAGGCGCAGAAAAATCTTGTTAGACTTCGATTGCCATCCTACCTATAAAAAGATATCTGTGTGAGGTTGAAATGGAGAGATGGGATAACACGATCTAGACTCTTTTCTACTGCATTGAATCTGAACTTTAAAATTGTATTTTGTGCAGGCACCTTTGTTGTCACTGTGACCCTCTGCCATGCGCACAGCCATAAAATTTCAGTCACAGAACTGAAGGAATTCTGGACATTTTTCTTAAAATAAACAAAAAGCACCAAATGCAAGCAAGAGGGCTATAGCAACAATAAAATTTCATTGTAATAAGTACCACATGCGATCACGATTTACGAAGCAGACAATAAAGACTTATTTAAAAAGAGAGATCCTTCTATTCTCTTTCATGTGGCTAAAGGCAGCATCATTTCTGGCTGTCTTTACTGGAGATTTATTCAAAGATTTAACACCCCCTTCTGTTTTTCTTCTCCTGGAAGCTTGGAGGAGGATACTTTATTAACTTGCTGTTCTTTAGATTCACATCTGACCTCTGTTTTTTAACGTGGAGGTAGTTGGTGAGTTTGGGATTATTTTTTTTTTCTTTAAAGAACACTTTCAAGATATTTCTGTAGTATGGTGTAGCATTTCCTGCATTCATTTATTTTCTTCTAGTGACTGGAGTAAATGGACCTTATTTTAGATAAGTCCATGAATAGTGAAAAAACCCTACTCAAATTTTGTATGTTGTTTTTTGATACTTTCAAGATAGGTTGTTTAATGTCTCAGGAAAAGAAGAACCTATTTTGTTTTGGTGCCCAAACAGTCAGCTAAGTCTGAACTGGTGACCTAATGTAAAAATGTTTGCTGCTGTCAGTGGAGGAAAGATTTCAATTTTATGGCAAGTATTTCTTACATCTCACTGTTTTGGGCTTCTGTCAGTCACAATTAAACTCAGGGTCCTTCTGATGTGGAGCTGTAATTACAAGGTGAATATCACGTGCGTTTTTACTGTGGCTGTAGCTATAAGGTGCATCTCAACAGGGTTTGATACAGGGAATTCTTCTTTGCCAAATGGAAACTTTTCTGTTTGTCTCCATCGGTGTTTCTCAATTCCAGTGCTATGTGACTGGTTAATCTCCATAATATTTTTACAGTTTATTTTCAGTCCTGCCAAATCCAATCCAAATAGTTGTATGTTTTCTTCCTACAGTGGAGGTAGAGTATGCTCTGGTAGCATTAGTGCAGCATGCAAGACACATTATGATGTATAGGATAGAAGTTTTATGTTTGGATTGTGTCAACATTTGTTGATCAAGGCGGGGGATCCTACTTATTTAACAAAACCAAAAATAATATTAGGCTTAGGAACAAATACTTGCCTGTCATGATAGGAGTGCGATAAATCTTAAGGTAGGGACATTCAGATTTGTAGATACATTTCATATAAATTCCCTGGGTATTGTATAAGGTCTGGTTGTGATGTATGTAGGCACCTCTTCTAATAGCTGTGGCTGTTCTGCTCAGATGATGAACAACAACATGAGAAAGTCTTTGCCTTTTTATATTCTCAGGGCCGTCAGATAATATCTAAAATTATTTGTCTCTATCAGAGTGAAGCCCTAAAGGAATGGTCACCTCTGTGCAGAGATTTTGAGAGGGAGTGGTGGTGGGCTCTGTTAAGTTCTTCAATGGTTTAGCCCCAATCTTCATATTAGTTGGAGCTCATTTTAGTAAAACCAGAGCATTCACCTTTATAAGGAACTTCCTTCTGCAGGTTGTCTGCCTGGAGCGATGTTTATACCATACAAAGCACGATACCATTACTAAAATATCTTGGTATCGTGCTGTTTTTTGGGAGTGTCTCTGTTTCTGTTCCCGTTCCACGAAAGGCTGTGAGTTGAGACTCTGGAAATTTGTAAATGTGATGGATACTCTTTGAAATCACCATTTCTCAATGAACACGTGGGTTTTCTCTTGAGCCATTGCATAGCAATAGCTGGTATCCTTCAGGATTTGCATTGCACGCACTTTTTTCACAATTCTCTGTAGTCTAGAATTTCTCTTTGAATTGAAAACTCAGAGAGAATGAGGGCTTGAGGCTGGGCTCCAACTCGTATACCTCCCCAAGTAAGGGAAAAGACACGGCAGAGGCCCCTAATCACACAAATTTTCTGGCTTTCGGATCATCTCCTTGCTGTATATCTGGCTCTAAGTGCAACCGTTTCTGTGGGAACAATTCCATGCTCTGGTCCTTCATTTTTTTTTCTTCCAAGAGGAGGAGAGTGACCTAAACTTCTCTTCTAGCTAAGTACTATAGAGTAAATGGATTTTAAAGTAAAGATACATTTTTGGAGATATGTTTACTTTAGAATTCTTTTGCTTCAGAAACAAGTTTTTGGGTTGGTTTTTTGTTTTGTTTGTTTCTGAAGCAAAAGAATTCTAGTTTTTGGGTTGGTTTTTTGTTTTGTTTTGGGTTTTTTTTTGAAGGTATCAGACTGTTTGAATTTTCCTAAATGCTTGCTGTTCATAATATCACGGAGGAGGAAGCTTTCCCACTCCGTAATCTTTCACTCACTCTTTCTGTCAGTCTGTCTCCCTAAATAGCTTCTGTGACCCCTTTCTCTTAGAAAGCTTTTTAACTGAAGTGGTCTTTTGATGTCTAATTTTTTAGCCAGCTTTGTTACTTTGGCCAGGAGCCTTATGTTGTTGACTCATCACTTATGAAGAAGATACTTAACCGCAGACACCCTGATGCATTCATGGTAAATATATGATATGAATTATTAATAATATAATATGGTATGATATAATAATATAGATCAGTTCAATCACAGGGGAAATACTTACAATTTTCCAGACTGGACAAGAAACTAAAATACTACATTGCTTTGCATATCTAGTAACTTTAGTTTGTTGACAAGCTCAGTCTAGCATAATTTGCATCCCTACTGCATATTATTGCTCATAAATTGGTAACATAGTCTGTGTGTGCCAGAGTTTGTGTCCCCCCCTTTTTGCTGGACATATGTACCTGGACTATGTGAGACTCAAATTGCCTTTACGTATGTAGGAACCTACTCTACAGTATTTGCTTATTTCTGCTTTTGGTCCAGCAAGTTAGTCTTGGTCCTTAGACTTTGGTCCAGTCTGTTAGAGCAAAGTGAAGTATTACTTTAGATTTTTCTCTAGTCCTAAAGTAATTTGAATTGTTTATGTAATCACAGTCAGAAAGTAAGTATCAAAAGAAGAAATGTGGAGAAAATCAGCTCAACTATATACGATTTTAAATAGGTTTTCCAAAAAATGCTGCAGAACTGCTTGTCACAGCTCAGTCCTGAATTGAGAATGGGGAGAAATTAACTGACCTCCATAAACCTTCAATGGGGCATGGCAGAAATAAGCTCTGTGAAGAACAGACAGACATTTTCTCCACCAAAATTTCTCAAGTATATCCTAGCTAATCTTCGTGACTGAGGAGTTTGGGGGCTGATGTGACCCCCCACGTAGCTTTCACACCTAGGTAACTTTATTAATTTCATCAGGGTGAGGTCAGGAAATTCTCAAAGCACAGAGCAGGTCCGTAACCGAACTTTTATAAGGGCTCCAAGATTACTGGTGTCCGGGGCATAGAAACACTTTGAGAAAAGTCTTTGACAAAATATCCATGTCTTTCCCCCCCCTATGTTGCTATTAAGAAAAATGGGTCTTTTCTGTCTGGCGGAGAAACCTTGTCACCGTTATCCATGCCTTTGACACCTTGACGCTGTATTATGTTATCACCGTGCGCTCCGTACGGGGCTGTGTGCTGAGACCCTTGGAAAGTGGAGCTGGTGCACAATGTGGAGCTTCATGCCAAGAACACTTTAGGTCAGCTCTGCTGGTTGTTAATAAGTTCCTGGGCAGAATTCAAGGTGTTAGTTTGAACCTATAAAGCCCCAAATGGTTACCCAGGAGGCTGCTTCCCTTCCTGCAGCGCCGCACTTGTAACTGGGATCAGCCAGAGACACTTGACCTCGGCTTTGGAATTCGCTTCCCAAATCCATCCACCTGGGCTGGGGTCTGTCAAAAGTTAGTGTGTGCTGCAAGCTCGGTTTGTCTGCCTGATGACCTGGTAGGGGATGGTGTGAGGTGCTGGGGCTTTGCTTTATGCTGGTGGTGGTGTGTAATTTTACCTGCTGGTGAGTGTTGGGTTTTCTTTTTTTCCCTTTCTCTTTATGCCAGAAAGAACAGTATATTGGTTTTTGAAATGATACCATAGCTGCAGTTTATACCTGCAATCATGTGGCTGGAACAGAGGCACTGCCAACTGCGTTTTAATTAATTACATTTCTGATGCCATTGAAATCAGTGGGAGTATACAACTCATTCCCTGGCACTAGGATTTATTCCCCTGAGCAAAGCTTTTGAGATCAGATAAGAATCTGTAAAGTAGTTCTGTGTAAAGATGGGTGAAATCAGGAAAGCCTGATAACAGGACTTCTCTTTAAGACGGAGGTCAGTGACACGTCATTGTAGAGCAGAAATGTCAGTTGGAGAAAAGAAAGCAAAGACAAGCAATAGTATAAGGGGAAGCAAAACCCATGTTGTTGTTTGTCATACAGTCTGTTTTGTTCTCGGCTTATTAAATGAGGCGCAAAAGAGAGGAAGCTGCAAAAGGATGGGATGTGCTTGTCCTTGATTTCTGATGGAGAGAGGTAGGACGTGCAGTTAACCGTTCTGCAGTGCAGAACACACAACTTGCAAGCTGAGGCGACTCTTGTGCAGTGCAGATTGTGTGAGGTGGTCTCACAGGGCGCATCAAGGAAATTAAAGCTGGGAAACTAAACCTGGGGTATTTGGGCATCTAAGTAATTTTGCATGGCTGTGCTATGCACTTTAAGAAAGTGCCTGTAAAAATATTTTGGGGGTTGTAATAGTGTAGTCCATGAACAGGAAGAGATGGTGACAAATGAATTTGTTGTGTTCAGCATAGAAATAATAATACAAATAATAATACATAGCTGTTTTAAATGGGAAGCCTAGGAGCAGTCCAATGACTTGATGAGAGAAAGATCTGTTGCTTCTCTGTTTGTTTCACCTGGAACTGTTAGGAGAGGGAGGATAAGGTGTTAGAAAGCTGAGAGGGTATATAAATCCTAAGGCTTGAGTATTTTATTCACCAGTGGCTCATCCCTAATATCATTTGGCTATAGACCAAATTTCCTATCTGATAAGACAGGATGTAAAACTGTGAGTAATCCATCCATCAAACAGCATGAGCCAGATTTTTCTGGGTTTGCATGTATAAACAGTTGGTCCCTGCATTTTTATTCCCATTTCTTTAGACAGATTCCAAATTTAGGTGTTGCACTATGTGGTCGTCCACAGGACAGAGGCACTGAACCCCCAGTGAACTCCACGGGCCTCCCCGCCACAGACCCCCAAAAGCACCAGGTCCCAGTGCAGCACATTCCTTCATAGAGAAAATATGTCAGATGCTCAATCAGCCCAAACTTAATCTTTTTCTGCTTTCAGCCTCCCAGCTATGGGGATATAGCTGTTTTAGGCAACCTGGAAAACTGCCTCTCCTTCTTAAAGCCCTTACATATTCACACAGTGAACAAACCCCACATGTCTGTCGTGACAAAAGACTTTTCTCCAGAGTTAGAGCCATGCCTCTGTACTTGTAATTTTTCTAAACTGTTCGTTCATTGCCAGGAAAGAACATTTTTTCCCTAGGAAAATGCATGTCCCAGCTCTAATAAGTTTATTTGTAAGTCTGATTGACATGTGATGGGACAAAGTTAGACTGACAGTGAGTGTTTCATTGATGTGAAATTTTACACCGTATCTGGACATAGTATATACTTGGTTTATGATCCAGCTGGGCATGCTTGTTAGTTATTGTTGAGGTCAATCAAAGTGTAATTGTAACATAGGGTAAGACGGTCCCAGGGCTACAAAGATTAGTTTCCAACAGCTGCTATTCATTATTGATTAAACTCTACCTTCTGTTTTTGAAATTAATAACCCTTGGCCTTCTAACAAGGCATCAGACTTTGATTTTTAAATCTCTGTTCTTAAAGATGCACTAGTTTCATCCCCAGACAAGTGAGAGCACGAAGCACTTTAGCTAGTAATAGTAGTTGGCTGCAGAACTTAGTATTTCTGCTTGTGGAAAACCAGATGTGAGTTAATTAACCTGAAATTTACGGGCACTGTATGCTGGATGTGAGAGAACTGACTGGTGTACAATAAACCCCAAACTTATGGAAGTCAGGGGGAACACTCAAAACTTAAATAAAATTTCATAAAAATTAAGGTGAAGTACAGTATCACAAGTCTACAATGGGGGAATATCAGATTAAACAGAGTTTATTCGAATTGGCACTTGCACCTCCATTAAATTAGCGACTTTCCAACATCCATTTGCCATTGTTTGTCGGAAGTATAGTGCAGGCTTTGGCTCAGGACGATGGCAGAAGGAGGCACCTGGTATTTCTGTCCCATGAATCCTCTTCCTGTGTCCCCGTGAATGTTGCTCCACGGAGATGGCACATGGGGAAAGTTCTCGGGACAGCTTTGGAGCATGGCTGGGGACAGGGCCTGCTTCAGTGCCGAGCGCCAGCTCTGCCGTCCTGCCGAGCTCCTCTGCAGTTTCGTTTGTTGCTGAGCTACAGAGGGACCTGGAAATTGTGGATGCAGTCCTACTGCACTTATTTGACAGTGTTGTTTTGGGACCGTTTTCTGTAGCTGAGTAAGGGATGTGGGTTTTGATTGCGTGAACCACAGAAAGAAAATGGCGGTATCTGTGAGTGATTTGTTTGAATGAAAGCTGTAGTTTTTGAATTGCAATATTAGTTGTCTTGTCCACTGCAAATTTCTAAACTCTGCAGCAGTTAGTGACTAGTGCTTCAACTGGTCTCAGAACAAAGCAGCCAAATGTATAGCTATCTGTGATATTATGGGATTAAAAGACAAGTTATGTAATTAGCCACAAGGAAGTTTGTGACAGGCCTATACCCACCTATCTATGTATTTGCAAAGAAATTTAAAAAAAAATAGTTACTTTTTTCAGTGGAAGTATTTCAGCAAATCTATGTATTTGCAAAGAAATTTTAAAAAAAAATATTTACTTTTTTCAGTGGAAGTATTTCAGCAAATCTATGTATTTGCAAAGAAATTTAAAAAAAAAATATTTACTTTTTTCAGTGGAAGTATTTCAGCAAATCTATGTATTTGCAAAGAAATTTAAAAAAAAAATATTTACTTTTTTCAGTGGAAGTATTTCAGCCTCTCTGTGATGTGAGTTCCAGTGCAGGATCCAGCTCTCTAAAAACAATATAATGATTGAAATAACTGTTGGAAAGGAATTGTGTCACAAGTTTGTTTCACGCCAATACAAGTTTTAACAAATTCTAATAGTAAGCAGCTCAGAATGTGCCTATGTTTCTTCTTGACTTTTTTTTTTTTTTGGTCAAAATCTGTGGAAAACTTGTTTCATTTGACTTCAGAGGACACTGGGTCCAGCCCAGGCAGGTTGAGGAACATTTTACCCATTTCATCACTTTGTCATCACAAAGGGCTAATACACTGTGGCTAAAATATGTTCTGAGGCTGGGTGTCTCCATGCAGGCCATCTGTGGGAGATATGATTACGTTAACTGTTATGCATGATCATAAGATCAGCAACTATGGTAGTGTATCATGAAGTTAATTAAAATTGGTCAAGAGTGGTAAATCAGCCATCTCTCTACTCTCTGAATCAGTCTCTCCTATCCTTTTCTTTCCTGTGTAAATCCCACTTCTTATTCATGTAGCGTACTTTAAACCATCACTAAATGTTACATTTATGACACGTTTCTAAGCAAACACTGGGATATCCGTTGCACTTGAGCATGTTTCCTCAGCTCTGCCAGCCTTGTTGGGCAGCTTATCTACTGTTCTCCCTAAGTCTGACCTTTCATGTTTAGTTACTTTACATACACTAGAAGACCAGCTATCTACTCAATTTCCTTGTAGCTTGGGGGGTAGGGTTAAAATATCATGTAGCTACCCTATGTTTGACATTATACAGCCACAATTGATAACCAAATATTTTCTTTCTAAATACATAGTACATTTTGCAAGAGTACATAACAAGTATTCTCATTCCTATTCTTTGTCCTGGAGAAGGCCTAGTGTTGTTAAATATAAAAAGTTGCCACTGGTGTTTATCTTACTAAACCTGTTCACATCAATTGGTTCTGCTTCCCCCATATTTCAAAGCAAAGTGATGGGGAAAGGTCGTTTAGATTGCCCTTCTCTTCAGTTCTCGGCTTAAGGGTGTCCTGTTTGTAATTAAGAAACAATTTCTTTTGTGATAGTAGTCAAGATTTTTTTGTTTCTTTTCTTTCTCTTTTCTTCACATAATATTTGGAAAGGTATGTGGAAACCAGAGAACAGTTAATGCAGTTAGGAAATTTGTTGCTACAAAGGTAATTTGTTTTATATTTTTTTTGGGGGGAAATCTGAAACAGCTTCTGTATTGTGTATTCAAATGCAAATCCATACACTATCAGCAGCAAATTTGGAGGTAAAAGGCTGAATGCAAAGGGTTTGATTGCAAGGCCATCTGGCATTAGTATGAAAAACGTTCTTGAATGCTTAAAAGAAAGCTAAACCACATTGCTCAGTAGGTGCTGACTCCAATGAAACTGAACCATCTTGGTGCAGGTTTGTTGTCTGACTGTCAGAGAGACTGTGGGAAAATCAGCTATTTCTATACTGATGAAGTGGCTGTGGCTGAGAACCATGATTTTAGGGGAAAAAATGTGAAATGGAATGTCTGGCACATTGAAGCAAAATATTTTAAAATTGTAACTTTTTTTTAAAAAAACTTCTTGCAAGGTTCGTTCAAGATGTGCCTTTTTAGAAGACCAGATAATGAATATATTGTTGCTCCAGTCTGGTCCTAGAGAGATAGACACTGAAGAAAGATAAAATCTATTTGTCATTACAACATGGTCTGAAAGTGTTTGGGCAGTACAGAGAAATATGCTTCTATAGAATATGGAGATTGATATTACTTGGGTCTATCTCCTGAAGTCTCGAGTTTTTAGATTTCTGTGAAACTCAATTTGTTTGCCGGCTTTTCCTAAACTCCGTGTGCTGTGTTTGCTTACAGGCTTCGCTGCTTGGATGGAACCGAAGGGATTAGCAATGGGATGTAAAGGCTTTTCTATCTAGGTCGGATTGGATTGAGCGCTGACTGAAAATGACACCGCTCGTTTAGTATTCTGGCTCAAATGTCCAGTGGCCAGATTCAGAGCAGTCTGGGCCATCTGAGGTCCCAGTGCAGCAAAAGTTGAGAAAAATTGCCAAAGCTGAAGCAGCATATTCAGACTGCTAAGCAGGGAAGAACAGCACTGACTATTCCCACACAAGGTTTCATTTGTGTTTATTTCCTCTTCCTTTTTGAGGCTGAACACTTTATTCCTAGATGGCACATGTAATGCATTTACGAGCTAGGAAGGCACGCATCAGGCCAGGCGTAAATCTGATTAATTGTTTTTAGTCTGAATTCTGCAGTCTGAATTGCTTTGTCACTACTCTGAATCAAGAGTCTGTTTCTGAGGCTGTCAGCAGGTTCAGAAGGTCCTCCTTTAGGATTTTGGCAGAGGGGGAGATCTTTTTTATCTTTTCACTTTGTACGAGTTTTTTTTCAAAATAAAAAAAAAAAGGGGGAATGAAAAGTCTAAATATCCTATTAAAAAATGTGGAAATAGAGAGCTTTGATCACTTCAAATTACTTTATTTCACCTTTAATTGAGTGGACTAATTTCCACAGACACTGCCAGTTTTGGTGAAGCAGGTGGCAGGCGGTTTTCCTGCACTTCCCACCATACCATGCTGGAGCTCCTGCTGCAGACACGGTCCCTCGTCCACCTGACAGGCTGTGAAGGGAGCACGCAGCCAGTCAGGAAAAGAAAGGGAAGATGGAGCCAATGACATGTTAATCGTCCTTGTGAGTCTTTCTACCCTTCCCTTTGCTTTGCTCAGCAGAGAAGGGAGTTGGAAAGAAAGAGGAACCGGTTTCTGCGTTGGCACCGAGGACCTGCCTGCGCAGCAGTTCGGTAGCTTGTGAAAGGCAAACGCTGTTTGGCCTGGTCTCCTCATCGCCAAGCTGGGTTACTTGCATCATATCGTGCGTGTGGGAGAAGGTTCAAGCTGTAATGTGCTGGGTGACAGCAAACAGCCAAAAATCGAAAGAATGGGGGTTTAAATTTTGTTATCTGACTCCTACATACCGAGCCAGGTGTATCCAGCGTGCCTGTTGCTGTCGTATCTGAGAACTACAATTAATTTCTAGTTTGAAATAGCAGGGCTGCCGGTTCAAGACCTTTGTTTTGTATTGGTGAAGTAGTTCAATCATGCAAAAATTATACTCCTAAGATCTGTAAATTTGGCAAAGTATGGGACCTTCTCTGTAACTGAGATCTTTTTCATGTCATGGGACAAAGAGCTTCAGAGACTTTGTGACTGCAGACGGGCTGAGCTGTGTTGGTAGACTATTTCCTGTTTCGGGCAGACAAGATGTTGTAAATCTTCATTCTCTCTTTGATAAATTGTGTGTTAATTAAGATAGAACTTGCTTTGATATGAAACCAGGTTAAAAGAAGAATTCTTCTGATGAGACAAACCCATAGTAGAGAAAATAGCAAATTAGGATACAGGGGAAATGATGGATCCTCAAGAGGAATTTTTGTGTGGACAATGACAAATTCTGCACAGCTATATTTGAATATTTTTAACATTTGAGTTAAGATCTAAGGAGTGCCTTTACAAGCTACTGGTACAGGTAATTACTGAAAAATTTGGCGCTGAATTTTGGGCACAAGATGGATTTCACTATAAGCGCACCTCCTCCATTCCCATAAAACACAGCCTGTCTCCGTATGTATAGGCTGTCTTGCCCTATTCCGCAAAAAGGAGCTGCAAATGAGTTACTAGAAGGTAGAAGGGATAATTCACCCAAAATGCTGTGCGCGAGGTTCACTTCGGTGCTCTCACCAGTCTCATGTGGAGCGTGTCAAGAAGTGAGCCCTCGTGTTAGCTGACTCACTGCTGCGTTATTCCGGTTTCGTATTGATGTAACACCGTGGGAGTGACCTCCGAGCTTTTTATCTCTGTGTCTCATCAAGGCATTTATTAAGCATGGAGTCATCCTATTATCTGAGCGCCTGTCAGTCCTGTGAGTGAGGCTGGCAACTCTGACAAGGGTAGAGCGTGTGTTGCTGTTGTATATCCACTGCATCTTCAGGACCAAATCATTCAGAGCTTGGCGGCGTACAGAAAATCTCTTGATACCTGCAGATTGGTCGCATATGTCCTAGCATAAAGCACGCTGAAATAACTAGGGACTTTACTACAAACTGAAAGGTCACCTTCAATAACAATTATTCCCTTTTTACAGCTCACCTTCAGTCACGATCAGGCTACAAGTTTTTGTGTTGCTTTCATTTCTCCCACTGATATTGAACGTTTTAAGGAGGTAAACCCTGGCCTCCTCTATCATTCTGTCAAATGCTGAACATCAGACCTGTACTTGAATTATCAGTTGCATGTGGATTATGTTACCTGTCTCTGTTCTGATCTGTTTCTGTTTTGCATATGATACAGCTGGTGTAGGGTTTTTTATCATATAAAAGCTATAACCTGGAAGAACCAACATTAATTTCCTCTGGAGCCTTATGAAAAGTATCAGGGGTGCGTTTGACTTGTGGTGACAGAGCTTTTCAGCATACTCTGAGAAAGAACTGCTTCTGGGCACACATGGCAGCCAGATATAACTTACATCACAGCGGTGTACATATAGTACTAGTTCATTAACTTTCCCTTCATGAATCTGCTAACCAGATACTTTACTAGCACTTTTAATGGACCATCACATGTCTGGGGTCAGATACTAGTAATACCCAGCTGCAGACCAGGCTGAGTTTCCATAAGACCTCAAACAATAGTGATTAGGTGAAAGCTTAATACTTTTAGAGTCTTATAAACCCTCTGTCTCATATATTACATCAGGCATTCATGAAGACAGAATAAATTAGTCAATGTAAAATGCATCCGGAAGCCTAAAATAATCCTGTAATTCCCAGTATTATCCCTAATAAAGTGACCCTAGAACCAGTGATGAAATGGAGCAACAAGGTCATTGCATGCTAGGGTTCAGATAAGATCTTCCGTGGATTCTTTCCTGAAAGATCTAACCAAAAGAAGTTGAAAGT
Source organism: Charadrius vociferus (assembly GCF_000708025.1). Classification (NCBI taxonomy): domain Eukaryota; kingdom Metazoa; phylum Chordata; class Aves; order Charadriiformes; family Charadriidae; genus Charadrius; species Charadrius vociferus. Next base: position 2,312,492 of record NW_009646631.1, read on the forward strand.
GATTTGAAAAAACTCTTGAAAGTAGTCTGTAATCTGAAGGGATTAGGAACCCACAGACGAATATGATGTTCCTCAGTCTCCCTGGAAAAAAAAACCTTTGCTGAGATGGCCTCAAATCACTGCAAAGAAATCATTATAATTCAAGAATCTGGAATCTGTTTTATCAATTCCCAGACACAATGCAGCAGATATGGGTATGATTAAGAAATGGTGTAAGGGGACTTCAAATGGACCCTGCATGGACAGCAAATTGAAAAAGCTTCTGGAAGGGCCATGCGTCTGGGCTAGGTTTCTGGGAAAAGGAGAGCAGCTCTTAGGAGTTACCTTTATCTTCTTCCCAGAGCTGCAGCAAAGGCTGTGAAGGTGTGAGGTGGCTCTCTGAGAAGGGATCACAGCCGTGCAGTGGTCCTCAGCTGAAGCGACTGCATCCTGGTCAGATGAGCCACCGGCTTGTGGCTCTTGTGTCCTCTGGCCTGTGTGGTGTCAGCTCTGCAGTAGAGGCCTCTTCGTGACTGTGGTGGTTTTTTTTTTTCTTTCTATGTGGGACTGGTACCATCAGCAGATGATGGATAAAAAGGGAAGGGGGGAAGTGGTTGATGCAAAGGCTCAGCTGATGTTCAACTGGTCCCATGCCCACAGCTGTGTGTGGAGGAGATGGGTCTGTGGCCCTCTGGTTCTTGGGATTCTGGGATGACTCTAAGAGCTGCCAGCAGCTGGGACAACAGCAGTCTGATGGACAGGCCACCAAAAGTGCGGTGGCACATGCCCTGAGCTGAGAGGGGAGTCTCTGAAACCAAGAAAAACTTGCTTTTTTTTTTTTGTTTGTTTTTCTTTGCAGACAAAGGACAGGTACCAGCAGAATGTAACAGATCCCAAGGTATCTACTTAGAAATTAGTGGTGCTGGTGGTGTCTGCGGCTTAGTACCATATAATCCTCCTTGAAACCACTCCCTGTTTGTTCTTCCCATGGGATTCTAGGAGAAAGGGTAAGCAAGAATTCCTTGTTCCCACTGGAGTTAGACTATGAATGCAGGAGGACTTGCTATGATTTTCTCTGGGAAGGAACTGCGGTGGGGACATATGGTATTTTAATTTGGAAAAAACTTATATTTTCCAGGGTGCTTGCCATCAGTCAGGGAGAGTTTGGGCTCACGGCAAAGATGGGTGGGTGGAAAAGCTGGTTTTTGATGTGGTGATTTATTTATTTATTTATTTCTCCAGTTTGGGCTCTGACACACAATGTTTCACTCCGTTGTCTGAGATTTTGCCACTAAAACCTTGGGAAGAAAGGAACCTTTTTCCCCATTGCAAGGCTGGTATTGTTTGGGATACCCTGCTGGGCTTCTGAGGAGAAGTGATGACAGACACCCTGTGACAGACGTAAAAACCAGCTCTGGAATCTGAACAGCAAATCAAGCATGTGAGCAAAAGCTACACCGACTTGTGTGTGTGTGTCTTCATCGTCGCCTGCCAGTTTGAAAATGGGCTATGTAAGAACAGCACTTCCAATGCTTCTTGGGAGAACTGGCTGCTCTGAATAACGGAAGAGAAATGTGAAAGATAACTTGCAACTATGAAATGTGTAATAGTGCAGTTTCTGGAGAAACAATGCAATGTAGGGCTGTAGAGATCTGAGCTGTAAAAGCCTGGAAGTCAGATAAACCACCAGGGATTCACTTTTACCATAGTGAGAAGACTCCTGCTCCTCAGTAAGGATGTGAGACGCCTACACCCAATCAGAAAAAGCTGAGCCCCTTAGACAATTACAGTTAGATTGTTAAGGTTGAATGCCTGGCTCTATCATTAACTTTATACTGTAATAATAAAAGGGGAGTGAGAACCTCCAGTAAAAGAGTCAGATGATGTGCTATTCCCAACCTGTGATTCCTACGGATTATGGGCAGAGTCACAGCCAACACGCAGCACAGTTCCCATGTGAACAGATCTGGTTTCAAAATCACTGCTATGAAATAAACACAAGAGTCTCCGGCAAGTGAGCTCGAGTCCAGTTTGGTTTGACAGCATGTAAACATTTCCAGTGCTGTGGGGCCCAAGGGGACGTTGTGCTCTGACCTTACCTCACCTGAGAGCAAAATGATGAAGACAGATGAGTAGCTATGTTCATGGCAACAGAAGAATGGGAGCAGAGAAAGAGCGTGGGTCTAACATGGATAACCCAGGCTTGGTTAATCGAGGGCTGTCTGGGGTATAGAGAGACAGCCTTGAGGCAGGGCGGGTGGCAGCAGCAGCAGCTTTCACTCCCCGTAGTGAAGGGAGCTTTGTCTGCTAGATCTACCCATGCTGAAGGAAGAGGAGCTTTAGACTAGTATACCTCATCAGACCAAACAGCAAAATCGGTCACTTAGCACACCTGAAAATGATTGTCAGAATCTTATTTTTCTGTTTTCCCGTTTTGAGCTCGATAACCAAATATTCTTGCATGCTTGCAAGTGCTACAGGGGTTAATTCATTGGGACTACCTTGGGGATAGAAATATTTGGCAGCACTGGAATTCCTGTTTCTTCAAGTGTGAGTGGATGTTATCTGTGCATGTCTGACTGTGTCTTTGATATCTGCAGATGGAAGGTGATGGTGATGCCCCAAGCCGTTTCATGCCAACCATATATCACTGTTCTGGCACCAGTCCTCCTTTGACATCTGACCTGAGTACTATCAGTTGCAGTACATTCAATTGCCTACAAAAGCCAGCTTTTTACTGTAGGGAATACCATTTCCTATAGCTCCTGGCAGACTCAAGGGGCCAGAGAACTCACTGGGCAGGGCTCTCCCCTGGAGACTGTCTGAAATGCCTGTTTCCACTGTAGAAGAGGCCCTCTTCACTCGTGTGTACCTTGCACCTTTAAGGGCAGCTCAGCCTTGCACAGGAGACAGGATGGACAGCACTCACTGAATGAATGAACAGTTATTCAGTGTCTCGCTTGATTATTCTATGGTTTTTGCTAGCTCTTCCGGGTCATATATGTCATATATGTTTCCAAAGACTTTTCTATGGTGCTGATCATGAAGTTATCTGAGACTTTTGTATCGATGCATTAATTTTTACTCTGCCCCCGGGAGGTGAGGAGAATGCCCAAATCAGTGGTAGAGAGGATTAAGACTGTTGCAGGGATGTTGAGAGTCTCCAGTAATTTCAGCTGGTCTTGTGAGGGGTTCGCACTCTAGGCAAATCTAGTTCAGACTCTCACCCCAAGGCGAGACTCCCAGAATTGGTGACCATCTGTGGGGAACTGGGAATACCCGAGCTGCCTAGAGTCATCTGAAAGCGTTGCCCATCTGCAAGGCTAAACTTGAATTGCTGAGAGCAGGATTCAGGTGCTGGAGCCCTGAAAATGGCTGTCCCTGCTTTCACTTTGCACCTTCCAGTCTTCCCAGCAAAACAGCAGAACAAGGAAGAAAGCAACAGAGGTGTAAAAACCTGTGAATGGTAAATAGGCAGTTCATCTCTGGGTTTTTTGAAAATCTCCCCCAGCAGTGTCAATGTCCAGTAAGGATTTTGTTTGGCCCCACTGATGACAGTACAAGGTTTTTTTTCCCCACTATCTTCAGCTGGAAATTTTTCAAACCTACTCATCAAATCCAGGTCATTTTGTACACCAAAACACTCTGAATGCTCAAGTTGAGAGCCTTAATGCTCTGATTTTATTTTTTTTTTTTTTTTTTTAGCATATAGTCTTTTTAGTGTGATTCCTGGGGAGCTTTGCACAAAACCCTGCTCCCTAAACATTCATGATACAGACTCCCATGTGATCAGTCAACAGGTCTGAACTGTTAAAGCCAAGCACAAGCCTGACTCATGTGAAGCAGTATTCTCTCAGACTAAAGACGCCACAGTCTTTCTGAAAACTTGGGAGAGACTCCCTATGAGCACCAAATTGTGAGAAAAATCAGTACAGGAGATCCCATCCTCGCAACGATAGTGCTAGCCAAAAGGTTCACGTTGCCAATGGGCTTCCCAGCTAAATGCAGACAGAGGATGGCTTCTGATTCCTGACTTGATGTTTAATGGCATACAAGAGTGGGATATTGCTTTCAATACGATCCTTACAACAACATCTGCTAAGCCCCATTTGGCAAGGCTTGCAAAATAACCTCTGCCAGTTGATATCACCTGCACCACTGGAATTTTAGCCCTACATCTTAAAATTATCTATTCACTATATGTTGTGGGGTTGGCTTTTTTGTTTTGTTTTTACTTTTTGAACATTTCAGAATTATTCTTTTCTTTTTTTTGTTCGCACTGAGGTATACAAGCACATAAGGAAAAACTTTGCTTTTTCTCCAGACCACGTTATTTAATGCAAACTGTTTTGTCTATCCGAGAACACCACTTCCACTGAGGCCCAGTAACTGAGTACGGACTTTGCTGTTAAGCCATATTTCATCTGATGTTGGGAGGTAGCATACTTCTCTGCTCCTCTGTAGATAGAGCTCATAAAGAAGAAAGACCAAGCTTTTCTTGCTGACAGAGTACTTTGGAAATTTAGGTTTTGAGGTTTATATTTTTAATATCACCATCCCATGAAAGTAAATTGATAATTAGGACTCTTTTTTTTTTTTTTTTTTTAAGGGGAAGAAATGGTAAAGGGGAATGAGAGAGAGGTCCAGATCTCAGCCTGACAACAGCAGTCTCTTGAAAGCGGCACTGTGGTGGGCAGTTTCAGTGTGGTGATTTGTTTGATCTATTATAAAATCCTCTATACCAGTGTGTAGCTACCACCCACTTATATTTATTATGCAGTTTTATTTTTGCTTGGTAATATTTTTCTTGTGTTTATTTTAAAAGGTCTACATTTTGTGGTGACAGTCTCCCATTTTCCAAATTAACTGCTAGCAGATGTTGCTGTGTGGTGTGAAGCACACACAGCAGCCTAGACCGCCAAGGTCTGGATACTGGCTTAGAAAAAAAAAAATTCTTTGTGTTATTTAAGCAAGTTTCAGGAGTGTCTATAAAGTGCTTATGTAGAATCTTATTCAGAAAATAAATTATGGTTGTTTTTATAGCTTTTAGGTGGTTTCAGTGTTTGGAATTACTGCTGAAACCTAACAAGTCCGTACCATGATTTAAGAAATGAAATATCATTTGAGCAGTTTTATTTAGAAAAGGATTAGCTGCTGATACATTATATACAGGCAAATGCAGGTAAGTTGTACTTATAGCTACAGCTGCCTAGTATTGTCCCTTACAAAGTCCCTACTACTGTTGCACACATCTGCAAAACCTTAGCTTTTGGAGCTAAAAGCTTCAGTGCAAGCAGAGCGCTTTGAGTAGTCGGTTTTCAAAACTATTGCTGAGAATGAGATTGAGAAATGGGGTTTGTGCTTTTCCCTTTGGAATAAGGTATCACTATTTGTCTGGGGCGTTGTCCTGTTGCCCGGGGTGTGCTTTTTTGCCGCATCTGTGAAATGTCACCCAGTTTTGGACAAACCATGCATTTGTGAGAAGTTGAGGTTGCATGTGTTGCCGAGTGACTTGCTAGGCAGGTCACTGACCTGTCCGGAACATTTATATACCATGCTACCATTGCTCATCCGGGTAACTAGGCAAGTTATAAGCACTCCCTGTTCCCCCTGCCCGTAGGACAAGTGAGGGAAAGAAAGGGTGGTACAGTGCAGCAAGTAATTTACTGCCTAACTTGTTGCTGGGGTGCTCAAGAGGAAGGGTGGCTGATGCAGCTGTGGCTCCATCACAGGTTTTTAAGACCCGTTTGTGTGAGTGTTTGTTAGGAAAGACACAGGTATAGTTGGTTCTGCATTAAAGCAGGGAGATGGACTAGAAAGCCTTTAAAGTTTCCTTTTAAATATGGCATTCTCTGTCTGAGTCTTGCTCTGTAGCCTCCCTCAAAGAAATTGGAAGGTTATGCAGGTTTGCCCCCTTAGATACATTTCTGTAGAAGAGCTGTCCACTAGATGTCACTGGTACTTCACTGAAATAAGATTTAAAAAGCCTTTTCTGGTAGGTAGTTGAGGAGATGATGTGCAGGTGACCATCATCACTATGCTTGCATCCCTCGCAGTGCTGCTCCTGCCCTAAGGCTTGTGCCGCCTCTCCACAGACAACCCATGTTGACTCGAGGAACGGAGCCATCCCTGGGCTTGTGTGTGGTGGCTAATACCTCGCACAAGTTTCAGATGGGAAAATTAGACTGTTACATCTTAAGGTTTTGGAGAGCCCGTGGGATGAGCACCGTAACACTGTTGGGATTAGTGCTGTGCAAGCACGTTAGGGCAAATGCCTCTCTTGTTGTGAAAGTATTTCAATGGTGCTCTGTTTGCCAGGATTGCTAAGGATTTTATTATCTTCTAAATGCAACAGCTAATTCTGCATTTTATTCTAGGATAAAACTCCATGCTGATAAGGAATATGTAGACTCTCTTATGCTTTTTCCCTGTTAAAAAAACCTGTCCTGTTATGTGCAGTAATCTCGTTAAAGAAGGGTTATCACAAAGATGGCAGATAAACAGAAGCTGGTCTTCACCAGTGTTTTTAATGCATAACTTGGACAAATTATATCTGCTTTATTTTACTTGACCTACTAGAGGTCCCTCCAGTTGAATCACCTGTAGTTGGCCTACAGTTGACCCTTTGTTGACTTGTTTAATCATCTGCCTAGTTTTCAGAACAGGTTATGAGCATTCAGACCTAAATCAGACCTTGAAAAGGTCCTATCATTAGGCAATAAGGCTCATACCTGATAATCTGCCCGTCACATAGTATGAGCACAGATGACAATCACTTACCTCTTTTATGTCAAGATATAAGGCCGAAATTGCCTAAAATGAGGAAGAAAGCCATTATTTAATCAATGGAATTGCGTCAATTGAGTAAAATTTGTCTCTAGTGTAAACAAATGGAATGTCTTTGCGCTCTGTGCAAACAAGACTAAATTACTTGCAGATCGTGCAGATAGAAAAACATAGGAAGTGGACTTGCAGGCTGACACATTCAGGGTTTTGGAGTATGCATTTAAAATAATTATCCAGATTACACTGGATTACTTAATATGTTTTTTTGCATCATGTGTATGCATGTCTATTTTTGAAACAATAAAAGCGGTATTAGTCTTTTTTTCAGTCATGTTTGATTATTTGAGAAATTCCTTAGAATGATGTGGGATTATTACCAATAAATGTACCAGTTAAATAAGAAAATGTCAAAAAACAGTTTTAGCTTTTGAAGGTGAGTCTTAGAACTGTCATCAATGTGTCCCAGGACAGAAATTTTTGGTGTGCGTACATAGAAGAGACTTGATGTGAGAGAATGATCTTTCATTAACAATAAGGAAAAAATATATAAATATACATTTCCTCCTTGTAGCCCCATACATATATAAATAGCAGAACACAATAAAGAATTTAGCAATTTCTAGGTTAATTTGTTTACCCAATGATCCAGTTTTTAGTACTATGAACACTCAATATTTAGTGGCTACCCCCTGAAGGACGATGTATATATGGGAACAACAGAAGCTACGTGGGATATTGGGATATCAGCCTGCAGGTATTTTATGTATACTTAAGGTTTCCACAGGTCCAATGGAAGAAAATGTGAGTATGTTAAAGATGTATGTTCCTAATCTGTAAACACCATAATTTCTTACTTTCCAAATAGTTTGCACTTTTGTAACCGGCCTAAAGTGACCAGCTGGAGTCAGATCAATCATGTGCTTGACCTGACGCCTCTAGAATGCAAAATATGCCTGCGTAAGTCTTCCTCACTGATTCAGAAATTGGGATTGCTCCACAGAGAAGTTTGTAGGAAGAAGTTAGTCTGGGAACCAGGTATTTAATTTTTTTTTTTTTTTTTTTTAAATGCTTCTGTTGTGGCCTTTCGGAGATAATGTTGGATGATTGGAGGAAACAGTGTAGGAAAGGCAATAAATGTGGGTTTAATGCCTAGATCTTGATTCAGGCGGCTTCCAGGACAGCCCCTTTACTCAATAGATGCCCGAAGAACCAAACAGAAAGGCATTTAATAATCTCAGCATTTTGTAGGACTGGTCTTTCGCTGTGACACGTGATAGCTGACAGGGAAAAGTGGGCAAAATTTCAGCACCAAAGATCACAGAAAAGATACAGTAAAAATGCAGTGCATTAGTCCTCCCCTTCGTCTTCTTTGGGTTGCCTAGAGTTGTTGTTATGCAGGGGTTTTGAATGGGTAGGGTCCACAGCAGGGAAGCAGCTATCAATTGAAAGACTCTGCACCTCACTGCTGTGTGGTGTCCTTTTCTGCCACGGTCTGTGCCAGGCTCTGACCTGAGGAAATCAACTCCCCTGCTTATACGCTAGCTGTGTGCAGAAGCTCACATCAGCGTGAGGATGTAAGGCATGACTGTGGTCCATGCAAAGGTGGGACTGACTGTCTACTGTCTTCTTCATTTGTCAAGTTACACTACATGGAAGAGGGCATTAGAAAGATGCCGGCCTGCATCTTTTCCCTAATTGTAGTTAGGGAACAGCAGTTGTAGTGCTGTTTTCTTCTCAGATTCATTTTCAGCAAGGTAAAAGGAGAAAGAAACAGCATCTTGGTGGAGGTGGGGATTTGAAGTCAGAGCTCTTGGTTCTGTCCTTGACCTTGCCAATACAGGAGCTGCAAATTTCAAACCAAAGTTACAGAAGAAATGGTGGTTCCTTGCTGCCCCAAAGTGTTAGGTCTGAATTTCTGACAACACATGGAAAGTGAGCTCGTCACCATGTAATGCCTAGAGATTTCCTCTTCATTTGTGATAGTAACTCTCATGCTCTCACCCTGCACCGTGGAGGTTAACCCTCTGCAGAGGGACGTGAACTTGAAAATTCTTTGGTTTATTTGAACATACGACACCTACACCTCTTTCCCACGTCTGTCTTCACTACCAGCCCTAAAATTCCAATCTAGCTAAACACAAGTCAGCGAGTTTGTTGCCACTGGAGTTCCTGTATAGCCATTTATGCACAGCAGCCAGAGTTTCTCTATTTCCATGGTGGCAACTGTAACTGGACCAGATCTCAGATTCCACAGGTGGCCTCTTGCAATGGGCTGTGTTTCCCATTTTACGGTGGTGGTTTAAACTAAGGGTTCTTTTCTGCAGGCAAATTTTATGGGGAGGAGAAATGGTCTGTCCAGATAAAACCAGAGCAAAAGGGTGTGAGTGGGGAGGCTTTGGGTAGGGAGAGTCTGTAAATCCTGGGGGACAGTTCATATTATTCTGGATTTTGAGGAATCAGCAGGAAGGCGACTGACAGCTCCGGTTTCATTAGGGTGCTGCTCCCTGAAACACCCTTGGCAGTTGGCTTCGTTTACAGGTCAGTGTAATGATAAAGTTCACTTCCTTTCATTGGAGGGGTTGCTTGGGTATCTGAATATGTTTATTCAGAAATGCCTGACATAGTAGCTGATAAAAGACTATGCTAGATTTTCATAAAATAAATATATCTAATTGCCAATAATCAGAGGGACATCTTTGTATTTGTCTGAGAATCTGATTCCTACCACCTCTGATTTCATGCTCTAGGGTCTTGTTTCTCTTCTTTTATCATTTAAGATAATTTGTTGCCTTTTAACTGAATTTAAAAAAAAATGCTCTTTATTGTTAAGCTCTGCATAGTAAAGCATACTTAAGCAGCAAGGTAGAGAAATCTGCACCTTGAGAGAGTATCATGTTGTACTGAGACTTCTGGGAGATTAGCTTTTGAAGAACCTCTTTGTTTTTATTCAGAATATGATCCAGTCCTGGGGATTTAATTTTCTTCTCCAGATTTTTATGTTTGCATGTTTTCTTATCAAAGGAGGAATAAGTTTAGGGTACGAGCTTGTAAATCTGTTTTCACATAATTTATTAAGTCACATGGTACTGGTGCCATTGAAGGGAAAGATGTTGTTTATCCTTTAATTTTACAGTGACATCTAGTCCTTTCAACATGGTTTTCATCTTTAGAGCTCAGTGCGTTATTCTGGTTTCCCACATGATGATTGTCTGGGGATCGGCAGGTTTGTGAATAAAACTCATGTAAACTTTGTTCTCTTTCTGCTTGGTCGCTCCCCTTTCTGCATCTCCTTAAAGTGCCCATCACCCAGTGAAGTCAGGTTGCCTTCAGTAATGCAAGATGGGCTCTTTGCTGGGTGTAAGTTATTTGGGTTTTCTCTCGAGCCAGCCAACTTTCTATGTTCAGCAGCCAGATAATTATCCTTTTGTTCAAAAGACTGTTCTCATCCATTTTCCACAAAGAAATCTGAAGAGTTTATTGTTTCCGTGTTGTGATCCCTTAACAGTTGCTGAGGTTTGTGAACGACTATTTCTATCATGAAAATGCTATGGAATACTTTGTGGGATTTGCAGAAAAATACTTCTGGTTTCCTCCTCCTTCCTTCCAGTAACACTCTGAATATCCTAGGGAGAGATTTCGGCTGTGCTCAGAACCACAACCCGTAACAAATGTTAGCGTGCTGGTGTGTCACGCAGCCAGGCACAGTGTGACCACGGGGAATCGCCCCACGTGTGCCACATACGAAGCAGGCTGCTCACGGTTAGGGCTGATACTGATGTGCTGTAGAATTAAGAGCTCCTCAAGCATCAGAGCAATATGGAGGTGCAGATTGACAATGGAGTGCCACCATGATGGAGGGAGAAAGGTTTGGTTTTTTAAAAATAAATGCTGGCCTCTGAAAGATTAGTCTCCTACAGGAAAATAGAAAAATAAACTTGACTTCTTACTTGAAACTGAGACAAGGCCAAAATCCAACTGTACCATGTCCTGTGTAAGGAGAAGGTAATGTCTTTAAAATGTTTCATTACAGGAGAGATGACACCTCTGCTGTCTTGTGGAGGTAGACAAACACCCTGATTCTGCTTGCACAAGCTGAAGCCGCTTTTGGCTTTGAAGAGGGGAGAAGCTGGACCAAAGTCAGCTTTGAAAAGTGGGTTTGAAAGCTGTGTCTAGTTAATTTAGATGCCATTCTAATTAGGAGGTTCGAGCATTAAAGGATCAGAAATGGAGTGATCCCTTAAGGTGTTTAGCTTCCATGTCCATCTCCTGTTGATGTTAATGGGGACTGGGCTCACACGGCAACAAGCAGTAAATATGGCCTCTGAGGATGAGTATGGTTGTGATTTACCACGCCTTTGGATCCTACTGAGAAAGTTTCAGACAAAAAGCCTTCCTATTGCCAAAGGTTCAAATACTATGTTTAAAAGGGGCTTCCTCCAGGTTTCTAAAGGCAGCTGATGAAAGGGTGGCTTTGTGCAGAGAGCACAACACGCTTCACAGGCACCCAAATTAAGCTGCTTTCCTGTGGCGGCGGCGGCAGCAGCATGGCTGAGTGCTTGCCTGTGCTTCCCCGTAAGCCTGCTCGCCGTGTCGCTCCTCTTCTGTGAAGGCTGTGGTTCTCAGCAGGCAGCTGCCCTCTAGTCAGGGCGGTTTTAGGTAAGCTTAATATAAAGACTGGGATTGCATTCTAACTATGGGGAAGAAAAAGCCGAGTTTTTTTCTTGAGTGCTTGTAGCAGTAACTCATAAACTTAGTTATAGCAGGCTCCGAAGACTGAGAAATCGTGGCCTGTCAGTTCAGGAGGTGGGACTCCAGTTTCACATTGTTGGCTTAGCTCTGGCGTGAGTGTGTAAATGTCGTACTTGGAGCAGAGGACCTGTGCTCCAAAGACAGCTTTTGGGCTGGGTCTGAAACCCTAATTTTCAAAGATTGGAAAGAGTCATGGTTCCTGCTAGAATCAACAGGAGCTGCAGGTGCCAATATTGGTGAAGAGCAAGACTTGATTCAAGTTGGACACTCTTGGTTTCAAGTTGGCAGTTGAAAATGCTGCTTCTGGTGTCCATGCACTTCTCTTGAGGATGTGGGATGCTTTCAGGCTTGGCTGGCAGACTAATACCTGCCAGTGTTTTTGAGACTTCTTAAAGGATTGAACAACAGTACATTACTGTTGTTATTAAAAATTGTAATGCATTTATTTTATTATAACTTGGGCAGTATTTTGTTCAGAACAGCTCAGCCCATCCTCTAATATCTATGAGTCATGGTTTGGTTCCCTGCCAGTCATTTCTCTGAAAACTTGGTGCTGTAGCTTTTGCCTCACTCAGTGAGATGGTCTTGAGCTCTTCTGGCCTTGGGAGCAGTGGATGTAAACATGTAACATTACAACCCACAAATGGCATCGTGTTTACAGCACAAGGGTCTGGTTCATCTCTGTGTTTCCGTTCATGCTGCCATAACCCCATTTATTTCAACGCAGCTGATCTGGAATAATATAGGTGATAGAGAAGTTGACAAAATGCCCAAAGGCCACTAGAAACAGTTAAAAATAATATAGCCACCTGACTCAGCCTCTCAGATGGCAAAAATTCTTCCACTGCATTAAAGTTAGGTGGCCAGTATACTGGGATCCGTCTTCATTACTTGCATATTTTATTGTGTTTAAAATGATAATTAAGGGAGAGTCTGTAAGGTAGAAGTAGGTAAGTAGGGTAAAAAATGCAGAATTCTTGAAGTCATTAAGAGCCAGAGGAGATTAATTAAAATGTGCTTTGCAACCCCAGACCAGTTCCTTAATTGTTCTGCAGAAACACGAGCTGTGGCTTCTTTAAAAACCACTGTCAAGAGACCAGAATGTTGCTTTCTTTCACCTTTTTTTTCATACTTCAACTCTTTTGTTGTTCCTGTATGAATAAACCTGGCTGCATGTCCACCTACAAACACTTTTGTGATGTGCCTCGTCCAGCAAACAGATGCTGTTTAATTTCTTCTGATCTCTTTTCTCGATGAACTTCATTGCTTGTATTGTTACAGACACAATTCAAGATTCTTCACCTTATACCCTGGTTTCTTTTCAAAACAGAATAGGGATGATGATTTATTACTTGTATGATGTTGGGCCTAAAAGCCCTTTCCTGGGCTCTTACTGAGTTACTCTTACTTCTAGGAACTGTATAAAAACCAGAACAAAGGCTATATGTGTGCATATTGTATACTTTTAAAATGATTATTCTAGAAATGCAATTCTTTAACTGTGAGACAAAATCTCTTCTGTTCAATTCCATTAGCTCTGCACCAGGATTGAAAAATCTGGCCAATTTCACTTAACAGCAAATGCTCTTTATGCTGTCCTTGATAACTTCAGTGCTGAGAATGAATGAAATGAGAGCTTGCCTGTTGCAAGAGGTTGCATTTCAGAGGATAACTTGATAATTAATTTTTCGTGAAAAGGACATTATGTCTTAGTTATTTCCTTGCAGGAAATTCTGGTTCCTCAAAGCCTGGTCTGCTGCTTAGCTAAGTTCAGGTTTCACAGCAGAATAAAAGACCAGACATTGGGATGTCACAAGAAGGTTTTGCAGGGGCTTAATATAGTGTGAGCCAATTTAGCAAATATTATTTGTATTTATATTTCACAGCTAGCTTTCGAAGGCGGAATTAATTTTTAGTCTAACACGTTTCTCGCTGTTCTTGCTTGTATAGAACTTTCCAGTTATTTGGAAGCTTTTTCTACTGATAATCTTTATGCTGATAAATAAAAACAAATACTAGAAGACAGCAGAGCTCCTAGAGAGCCATCTTGCTTATATAGCTGTTCCTTCCCTGGGTATCTGCCACTGCCTCCAGGGAGGAGGATGCAATGAAACTGTAGACGCTCCTTTGAGGGATTCTCACGGAGCTGTTGACAAGTTCTTCATGGGCTGTGGACAATATACCACTATGCACTTGTGTCACACCACAGGGCCTCCCATTGACGCTTATCCTTTTCGTTTGGCCTCTGACCTCTGCTGCTTGCCACTTAGTGAAGCGGAGGTTCAGAAAAGAAAGCAAAAGTCAGGCCAAAGTAGCTTTCATCTGCCTTACATAACCTAGCTTTTACTTCTTGCTCTTTTTCAAATTACTAATAATTAATACAGATCTTATTTATTTTTCTCATTTTGAAATAACACCCATTCTTGAGTACAAATGGACAAAATAGCAGTTTCCCTGCTACCCAGATGTGTGAATTTTCACTCTGACATCATTTTTCTCTTCTTTTTTTTTTTTTTTTTTTATCAGAGGTAATCCAGAACTGACCCCAGAGAGTTAAAAAATGTACAAATGCAAATTTACAGGTTTGGTCTCTCTTGCAGTTTGTGACTTTCACATATGTTAGTGATCCGTACTTGGGCTTACTGAGCTGAAAGCAAAATGTCATGTCTAGGTACAGCTTTGACAATCCACGCAGCAGTGATTTTTGAATGTGAGCATCTCATTCATTTTGGTGATTAAAATACTCCATTACAATTGTGCAGTATATAAATAACAATCTTTGAAGTCTGGAATAGAAATAACTGTATTATTCTGGATCTGTGACCGTAGGGCTACAGCATCCCAACTCTTTGCACAGTGATACCAAAGAATAACTTCAGTGGCCTCTACGTCTGTTAATTGAATTACTGGATTACAGGAATGCTGAAAACCCTCTGTCTTTAAGCAGGATTCTCTTGTGTCAAGGTGGTGTACAAAATCAGAATGAAATATCACCTCTCTTGACATGGGGTTTGGAAAATAACCCAACAAGCCTCATCCGTACCCCTCCTCCCACTGATTTTGGAAGTGGTCGTCAAGTGAAAGGGTAGAGCTAGAGAGAGGGAAGATGGTGATTTAATTAGAGATCTAAGGGGTCATTTTTTACCCCCCCCAGCATGTAGTATTGTAATTCAGCACATTTCCAGTGACAGCTATTGATGTGTGATGATTAGAGGCAGCCAAGAAACTGGCCTGTAGGTCCACTCTTCTAGACTTACAATGGCAGAGACAGAACCCTTTGCTTTTAAGAATTTGCAGTTTGCCCACTTTGTTGACAGTTAAACTGATCTACATAAAAGATTCAGTGAAAATGAAATTAGATAAAATATGTAGAAAGGCTATATGGAGAGGCAAAGGGCATGCTGAAAATGGACAGTGGTCATTTACAAAGCAGGCAAAACTTTGAAAATACACTCAAGATTTAGAAGCATAGATTCTATGGAAAGTCAGCAGGATTTGTATTCTAAACCCCACACAGAGTTTTGAGTGTTTTCTCTATTATTTGTACTTCAGCTTAACAGAAAGAAAATGTATTTAAAATGTTTAGTTTTGAAGTTTGATGCAGAACTTCGACTGGGAAATTACTCATTTAGCTTAAAGATGTTTACTTACTAAATCTTTGGTTTTGATCAGAGCTTTCACAGTTTTAACTAGTGCTGCTGAAGTCAGAGTGTTACTTGAGATATTACACTTTCATTCATTCAAAAAAGAAAAAAAGATTCTGACTTAACAGTCTGGAAGAGCTCATGATTTAAAAAGCTATCTTGTATGTGAGCGTGGAGAGATGTGTGAGCTGTGATTTTTAAAATTTTTTTTTTAATACTTGCTTTTCACAGGAGCATTACAAAAAATGAAAATCAAGACAAGAAGTTTCTTAGTGATGATTAAATATCAAGGCACTAGTGGTGAAAGGAAGCCGCTGGATATCCTAACAATTTAAGTTAATGCTGTAATCAAGTTACCTTCATTTGGTCCTTTGTTTCATTATGTTAGAAACAGTGGACCACGCTGAGCAGTTAATCCTTTTGCGTGCCTCTCAATGAGCTAAGAAGGTGGTCCTTGCTTAAAACAGATAGATAATCATCAGACCATTGAGGTGGCCAGTTGTAGCTTCATTCACACTGGTGCTCAGTGGATGCCAAATGTTTGCAGGATCAGGGCCAATATTTATAACTTCAATCTACTGTGTAACTCTTTTTCAGTTCTTGATTCTTAACAGGTGCTCTCCCCCTGCCCGGTGCTCTGCAGACTGTGAAAGCAATTGAAGGTATTATAGTTAGACACTAAATACTAAATCATGAAGATTAACTTGATAAATGTTCAATTCTGGCCTCATGCTTGAAATTTAAGTCAATTGTCTGGATGAAATGTGTAAATCCCCGTATAACAGACATTTATCTCTTTCCAGACTTTTCAGTGCTCTGCACAAGATGAAAGCAAGCAAGTGGATAATCTTTTCTGGAGGTGATTCTCTTTTTTTTTTTTTTTTTTTCTTTCACTAGGAATAATTTCCTGGGGTGTGTCATCCAGCTGTGTGCATACAGTGTATGTCAGCAATAAGGGACACAGGTACTTTGGCAAGTGTTGCCACTGGTGAAGTTCTGAATAACCTAGGATCTGATAGACATCCCAGGCAGAAAATGGGATCTTTGCTTCCAAGCATTCCCGCCAGTGTCCTACAGGTCACGTCCCTGTCCTTGGGGCTTGCCCCTGACAAGAGTGATGGGAGTATTTATTCTTCCTAATAGCCTGCAGAAATTGTGCTGCGTATGCTTTAGTGGGAATATTCTCTTTTTCTCTTACCTCTTTCCCAACCCTCCCTCTCTGTCTCCTGATCCAAGTTCTCCCCTTCTTTTACCTTTTCTGGATGGATTGTAAATTTTCAGTTTAATGCTTGCTTATTTTCTCATTGTTTTCTACGTGGCACCGCTGAAGTATTACAGGCCGGTCATCAAAGCACCTTTAAAAAGGGAATTGTCAGGAATTCAGGTGTGTAGGAACTATGTGTCTTCGCAGCAATTTTTGTGGGTTATCAGAGCAAAATATGACTTGCTTTGACAGGGGTCCCATCATAAGCTCTTACCTTCAGGAATCCAACCTCCTACTTTTACAACCTATTCATAGTCCCTTTGGAAATTTTAAACACAGCACGTTAGGATGTTGGTTAACAGCAAATAAACCTGTGTGCTGACCTGCCCATGTGCTAATAATAAGTCATGAGTCTGCTTTTTAAGAAACTCTGTCACAAATGGTGGTTGAAAAAATAAATGAACGACCGAATTCCTACAGATAAGACCATCCAGATGGGACTGCCGGGGGGTAGGTTAATGAGTTGGCCCTGCGGCCTTGACAGTCTTCCTTTAAAAAAGGGGCACGTGTTGTTCAGCTGAGCCCATGGCCTCTATTTTCCAAAGGTGAAATTTACCATGGAGTGAAGGGCCAGCGAAAGGTCTCTGCCTCAGGCTCGCATGGGGCTTGACTGATAGATAAGGCTCGTGCTAGCAAACCTCATTTTGAGGCAGTAAACTAGCCCTTTTGGTGAGTTCCTGAAGAGCATTCAAGCCTAGGAGCGAACATTTTGTGCAGGCTTTTGATACACTTCTGGTCGGTAAGGATTCGCAGAGGCATGCATTTATGGGTTAGGTACGGGATGTACGATTATCTTGCTTATACCTTTTCATGAGTGTGCATAAAGACTGTGTATGTGGGAAATAAGCCATCATTATTTTTTTTGGTTTGTTTTGCAAGAATTGGATGGCTGTAATTCCTAGCTTTGTTTTTTTGTTATATCACTGTAGTAATTAGTTCCACTTTTCCATAATACTAATCAGTTCAGCATTTTCTGAAAGGACTTTTTGTTCTGCAAAAATTACTTCCATTTGCATGGAATGTTGGATTTGCTTAAAATAAGAAATGACGTTTTTGGCCAGTAGACACACCAGATATTAGGTACCTTTGGGGGGGGAGGTGGCTAAAGAATAACACCAATAGAAGCAACAAGCATATGCAGCTATTATCTCTATTGCAATAGCATTTCAGTTTCTGAGTGGGGGGGACGTGGTGACTCTGTTGCTTTATGCCTTGGACAAAAACATAGTATGGAGAACAACGACTAAAAGCCTTGGTCTTGGGAGTTGCTTCGTCTTTTGGCTGGCGGACAATTTACAGAGTTAGTTCCATGATTTCTAGTGTCTCAAGAGTGCATTAGAGTTTCACAGCAGGAGATTTGTAAAAGGGAAAGGAATGGTGTACGGGGAATTAAAAGGTCTGTAAAACTAGAGGCTTGCTCTCCTGCGAGGAGTGATCTTGTCTAAATCAATAAACGTCCATGGTCTGTGTTTTTCAGCTGTGATTATTAGGACTGTGTGTTCAGTCAGTGTGCTCTGAGCAGAGCCAATGTTGGCTTAATAACACCAAAAAATGTATTTACAGCTATTTGTCCAAATTCTGAATAACTGTTCCTTTTGTTCTCTGTCCTTTGCTGTTCCCAAACTGTAATGCAAACAGGTTTTGGCTCTGAGACCAGTGAAGTATTTCTAAGCATGCTTAACTCCAGGCACATGACTACTCCAGTTAACATTTGTAAGACTTTCCGCAGGCTTAAAGGTAAGCACATGCTTAAATGGTTTGCTAACTCCAAGTCTCATTTTTCCTGAGTATTTAGAACATTATTTTTAATGACTGTGTCATGCACAATAAAAGATGTTCTTGAATAAAGTTCATTATTGTCTGTCTTTCATTTTCCATTTTTCTATATTCATCATTACCTATGGTCCTGCTAAACTATTTGCCTTGGATCCAAAACTGTAGCAAAGGGGCATCAATGAAAAGTTGCACTTCGATATAACAAGTAGTCAAAGACAATGACTAAGCAAAAATCTTAAAACTCCAGTATTTCTTTTGCAGAAATGCTATGTAAACCTGTGGAAAAATGAAATATAGCTAAAGAATAAGAAAGCAGGAAAGAAGTGGCTATGCGTATGTTTTTACTGCAAAAGGGTATTTTTTTTTCGCTGCAGCGTAACTGGTGCCTGCCAAATCTTAACCTGCGAGGTCCTACAGGCATTACAGATTTCTACCACACGGTAGCTAAGTAGGCTTAACTCTCTTCCACTCAGCAGTGACTGACTTTGCCTGCTCTGATCTCTTAGAAAAACTATAGTGCTTAGCTTCTGCTAAGTGGGATAGCGAACATTTAATACCATAAAGTTATGCGACTACCACAGCAAAAGCAGAGTAATATTGCCAGTGAATGGAAAACCTATTTTCATTTACAGTAATTATTAATGAGTTCTAATTCTAGGGTAGGAGCTAGGGAAATGAAATTCACGTGTATTAGGCAAAGGCACAGTCACAGCTGAATTCTTAAAAGTAAGACCACGAAACAGAAAACCCACTAGCTGGTTATGTGGAGGACATGTTGTTTATGAGCTGTTCAGTTACATTTTCTGCTGATCCATCTGCCTGTGGAAATCCTTTGCCATCCCTTGAAGACTAAAATATCATTCTGAAGATAGAGGCAGGATTCAAGCAGTACCATTCTCCCCCGATATCTTCTGATGAGGTGTCAGCTTCCTTTTGGCAGAGTCTGGAGGATAGATAAGGGGCCGTGGTTACAGGCACAAAGGGCTTTTATGACAAGGTGAGAAAGAGAAAGTTTCAGATTAGCAAGAATTTGTATCTTTATTGTGCTTTTAACTTTAGTTTCAAATCTTAAAACAGATTTTCGCTGCTACATGAACTCGGTGAACTAATGTCCTATTGCATTTTAATTTCATCACTCTGACTCTCTGACTTCAAAGCCTGCTCCAAGTCTAGAGAAAAGTTCACAGTCTGCTTGATATGGCTACAGAAATGTGGGTTTGTTGTATGTGGTCATAAAACAGGGAGAGCTCTTGAAATAGATCAGCCAAGAATAAAAAAGGCTACTCTCTGTTTTGAACCATCCATTGTATTTTTACCAGGATAATCAATAATCTTAACTAGCTCTTCACTGTTAAAGTAAGGACTACTAATTTTTAAGGAAACAAATAGAAGCCTCAGAGACAGGTGTTTAAACTAACTGAAAATAAAATTAAGTAAATCAGTAAAAATAATATAAAAAACCCCTACAGGATGTATTTCTTTCCTCTCCCTAACTGTCTCCCATAGTTGTCTTACTCTCTTGTTCATCCACAAAAGTTTTTAGATTTGCAAATCTGTTCCACAAATTCAAGTTTTGAAGCTTTAAATTTGTGACCCGTCAAAGTTCATTCTAAGCCTGAGGGATATATCACATTCTATAAAATTGTTAAGTCTGTCCATCAGATCAGGTGGAAATCTAATAAGTGTAGTAGTATCTCACCACTTAGGAATCATACTCAGCATTTTATGTGGCTGTCCTTTGAGATAAAAGTCACTGGTGTGTGAATTCAATTATTTTACATACATAAAACTTCCCAAATCTCTCCCAAGTTCCCATCTTTTAGGTGTACCCATATCTGTTATGTTACTTCAGTGTCAACTGTACTTTGATTTTGTGGGAAATGAGGTTGAAAAGAGATAAGATTTGCTTCATTGAAAAAGGACAGTTAGAGAGAGTGGAGCTGGTGAAAATTCAGGAGGGTAGATTTTAAATTCCCTTTCTCTGGGTTGTTGAAAGAATCCATGTAGACTGAGGAAATGGTATAGAAATTGCAGAGCAGAAATTGGCAAAGAATAGTAAGAAGCAGATGCCAGGTTTTGGCTTGGACACTGTACAGAAGTGATAAGAAACTCAGGTTGCTGTCTTCTTCACTAGAATCTGGATGGGTCCAAATATAGTGCCTGATTCAGGTAATAAGCCAGGGGCAAACGTTGTTCTTGTGGTGGTCCGTCAGATCTATCAGTCCATTCTCATTTATGGTCAGGCTCTCTGTACAGTAACAATAATTTGGCCTCTGGTGCTTTGGGACAGCTTCTACAATGAGGCAAATAGAGGCCAATACTGAAGATGCCTAAGCTCTGGTTTTGGATGTGCATATCAGTCCAGAAACCCACCTTCATCAGAATCTGCAAAGGTAGATGAGTGCTGAAAAACACCACTTTTCTTTGTGGTCCAGGGGAACTGCTGGGTACTTGTATGTTTTTCAGAGCAGGACACGTAGAAGCATAAAAATAGATGCAGTGCCTAACTTCAGGGGCTTACTTCAAAAGTCTTGGTAGTCCTTATTTGGGCAAAACAAATATCAACTTCTTCAGAGTTTTCATGATGTGAAGGCTGCTGAATAGACACATGGCTATTTTTCCGTTTACTCAAAAGCAATTTGTTTATTTCTGCTATATCTTAGTGTATAATATTTTCATCTGCCATTGAATGATTATATAAACAATCCTAGGTTGGTGTAAAACAGCAGCATCCCTCAAGAGTCTGGCCCTGTGTGCTCACTTGCATTATCTGAATTTCTCTTAACTTTTTCTTTTCTGTGTACTACGTGAAGTCTCTGCTCCTCTCATATCTATGCAAGGAGATTTATTTGGCAGTAAAAATGTCCGCTTAAATTGAAAGTTCAGTTATTTACTTTATAGAAGTGAATAGCCTTCAATAAATCAGTCTTCCTTTCTCTTTCCTATTATTATTTATTGTTTACATTACTGTAACAAGCATGCCTTCTGTAAAGCCTTTCAGCTTTAATCCACCAAAAGGAGGAAAACGTGATGTTGAAATACAATTGAAGCAAAGGAGCAGCTGGACCTCTGAATTTTATTTCCCACCACTGGGCAAGGGGCTGCTCTCTGTGTTGTCATTCAGTATTGGAAAAAAGCATCACTTGCTTTTTGAGGCAAGAATTATTGTCTCTTTAAAGGGGTACTGAGGGCCAAGAAGGGAAGGACAAAGGTATCCAAGAGGGATGTGTGGCTGTTGCCACAGAGGGAATGGCAGAAATTAGGTGGTGTGCTGCAGTAAAAATGCTGTATGAACCTCCGAGACAGTTAGGAATATCTTGTGTAAAAAACCAGATGCCCATCTGTAACCCTAGACACCTACGTGTTTTAAAAACATGATTCTAGAAGTGCCTTCTGGGCGGAGGATTTAGGTCCTTGGGCACAGCTGAATACCCTGTCCCTTGGACTGCTATGGCGCGGTGTGGGGATGGTGAATCCCATGCACTCAGTAAGGGGTTGTTGCTCCTATGCAGAACGTAAATTACATTCATTTTGTGTACTTTCTGATTTGTACATTGGAGGTGGTAACTGCACCAATACAGACTTTTATTATATGGTTTAAGTGCATTCTTATTTAACCCCGTTGATGTCTTGGGTAACTTCATCCCTTCTGTACATGTTTCACCTCTTTGTCTACACTTATTTACTGCTTGTACTGCTGAAAATCATTCAAGTGCACCAGTGATTGGAAGAGCCTGACTAAAGGTTTTCTAAAGAAAAGCAGGACAAGTCTGTAAAATTGGTTGCAAAATGTACTTATCAGCATGTGCAGTGGTATGGTATGTACTCTGTGTTGCGTGGCAAGAATTCCCGTTCTGTTCCTGCAGCTCTTCCTTATGTTGAAATTGCTTTCAACCCTGATGTTATTTCTGTCTTTATTTTTGGCAGCAGGGTTAGGAAGTTTAAATTTTGAAAGGCAGGGAATGAGAGAGATACAGAACTGCTTGGGGAAGGGGTCAGAAAGGACAGGCTAGCTGAAAGCAGTCGGGATTGCTAATGCATTCCTCTTCCATCTCCTCACGGGGCAAAGGAAGGCGAAATCCTACATGGAGCTCAGAGGTCCCTTCCCCCCACTTTCATCTCACCTACCCTATAAGCTTCGTGTCAAAGCCAACCTCTTCCTGCTGGAGGACGACTGGATGTGATTCCTTTCAGAGGCTGTCAGCGCTTCTCCTGTGACTGCCCTGTGGAGATGCTGTTGAGTGACATGAAACACTTTTTCTCCTGACAGGATTGGTGAACCATCTCTCCACACTGCCCAGCCTCCCCTTCTGCCTTCACCAGCTCTCTGTATGTGGCCAAAGAGGCATGCTTGGGTCTTGGATAGCAAAATAGCATTGGATCACTTCTCCCGTGTTTGCTACTGACAGAGGGACTCTGTTATTAGAGGAAAATTTCACTCTTCACACGGCAAATTAACCCAATTTTGGAGCAAGAACAGGAATTGTTAGTCTATGTCCATTTCTTTTGTGCTTCTCCATTTAGATTTTGTGGAATTGTAGGGATTGTCTGGTGTTATGCCCAGTCCATGATCCTTACAGATGAGGTTCCTGTTCTGACCAGGGTCTCATCAGGTGTTCTGCAGGAGGGAGAAGATGACAGTGGTGGTTAGCCTGTCCCAGTGGAAATGCCATGACTAATCACTGATAATTGAAAACTTCCCTCTTTCTGGGAAAATATATGATAAAATCTTGCCAATGGAACTCCCAAAATTAGGATTTTTATCCTGGATGTTCATTTTGACTCCCTGAGTAACAGTGTAAGATGGACAGAGAGATGTTTTTTAGGCACACTGGGTGTGATCAGTCTAGCAATTTGCTGGAGGGAGTTAGCAAATTGGTGGTAACTTGCCTCTCCCCTGTGCCATAGTTGATGCTTGGTTAGCCTGCCCCTCTCTCCATTGTCCCCTTGACCAGTTTGTACTCTCCATTATTATTTGGCTATATTGGGTTACCAAAGCAGGTCTTGTCTTTCGTTGAACTACTTTCCCGTCATCCCAAAGTTGCTGTGCCTTTTTTTTGAATGAATGCCTTGACTGTGCTTCTATTAACTTATGCAAACTAAAGCACCGTGCCTGTCAGGTCTTCAAAGACCAATTATCATGCCCTGCATTTAAATATATACGTCTGTCATTGCCAAAACATTGATGCAAATATGTATGAAAAAATACATTTATTACATGACTACATAAAAATAACTAGAAATGAGCGGCACAATTTTTTTCATTGCATGTATAGTGGGTTTAGGATGTATTCAGCCAAGTATATTCAGATTATTCATTCAGCTTGCAGTAAGCATCTATATTGAAAACAATGTTGGGTCTGCTTATGGGTTGAATTTGGGTCTGCAAATTTACAGTGTTATGTTACTATATTACAATATGCTGTCATGTTCAAACCTTTGAATTTATTAAGCAGGATGTAATATGCCAAATCTTTACAAATTACTCATTGTTTTGGTACTGGATGTTGGCAGTATTATCATTAACATACCAAGCCAAATGACCCTTGCACTAGATTTTCCATGTTATTTTCCAAGCAGATGTCAATGCAAGAAACTAATCTCAGTTTATCTCCCATTATTGTACTTTCAGATGGTTATTCAATCCGTGAAGTATGGGACGGTCCATATTCACATTATCCCAAGGGAAGCCCTTTGAAAGAACTGTGACCTCTTTGCTCTCAATGGTTAGAGGAAAGCATTTTCTTCCAACTCTTTACAACTCTGCTTCCATATGCTGCCAACTCTACTAATGTTTTTGCCAAGGAAAAACAGCCCTTTCCTTTTTGTCCTTTTCCACCTTTAATTTGTCCTGTTCAGGTTTATTTCTTGAGGACTCGTTTCTTCTTGAAAGAAGCAATCTTTTCTTGCAACAACCCCTCAAGCATTATGGCCTTACCATGACTTGACTCTTTTGGAAACACTGAAATGTGAAAAAGGACACTTGGATCCCATGGCGATGAGCAGGCTTAAAAACACTTAGGTAGATCAAAAAGGCTGAGTTGCTGAGGCTTTGTGGCTTCTGTTTGGATTTTTTGTTTCATTTAACCTGCAGTGTCAACAGAGCCAAAACTCTGAAAGGCATACCAGACAGGAAAAGCCAGTTGGGAAATGACCTGAAACTGTTGTTGGCACCGTGCTTTAAAAGGGAGCCTTTTTATTGTCTGCAAAGCAGCGGCAGCAGATCACTATCCTTGTGTTATTATTAGCTAGTGCAATGCTGAGGATGCCTCTCAATAGTGGCATTTCATATACAAAAAAGAAAATCCAAGAAAACTCTCATTTCAGACCTGAACTCTGATTTTCCTGTGGCAGGAATTTTTCTTCTTCTGATTTTGAAGCCAAAGAAAAATTGGTGTCACAGGGCCTGACTTTTCATCAAACACTTGAAATCAATTATGAGGCATGCTGAAAGGACTTCAAGAGTGCTTCAGAGAATCCAGATTATTTTCCTGACACAAGCTTCCTATATTTTGTAACTAGCATCGCTAAGAAAGACAAAATGGTTGTGTGCTATGCAACAATTATGTCATAAAAAGAAGAAAAGGAACGAGAAAGGCAAAAGTATTATAAACCTACAAAGGAAAACAACTATAGAGTGACCTCCCTTGATCTTTACTGTCAAGGCACCAAGTATGTGTTTCTTAATGTCCAATTCTAGCTAAATTTAATCTATACGCTGTCTACCGTATTCCCTCTAGGGAATGCAATGCCAAACGAGCACGCAGTGTTCTCACATTAAAATCTTCCATCAGCATTGCTGTGGGCTGTGGTGGATATGAAGTCAGCCAGTCTCCTTGCTGCTCGAGCCTGAAGAAGAGGCCAAAGTTCACCAGTTTCATTAATTCATTCAGGAAGAGAGGAAAGTAAAAACAAACCAAGTATTTGTTTTCATTGATTGTCCAAGTTTCATTGATTGTCCAGAACACCAATTCACTTGGTTGTCTTTTTCTTTTCCCCTTTCCCCTTTTCCCCTTCTAGAAATTGAGGGGTTATGGAATTTTGAAGTCAGCAGTGAAGACAGTTAAACAAATCATTCCGTCATATTCAAGTTTTCACTGAATGTTTTAATTTTTGCCTTAAGCTGCTTTTGCTTCATTAGTTTAATTTTATCAGAATGATAGTAAGATTTAAATATAAACTCTTCATTTGATTATGGTTCTTTATCCAATGAAGCCTTACTAATTTTCTTTTTGTCCTAGTCACTGAACAAAGACTGTGTTTCAAGAAGGCTGGCTGGTTTGCAGAGCTCGGGCTGTATGAGATAGCTCCTCCTCTCTCTGAAAATGCAACCTCACGTAGCATAGAGCAATTAAACTGTTGGGAAATCTGAGAAACTCTGTGGTCACAGGAGATGCAATCCTACATTGACTGCAAAACTCCCTGCCAGATGAAATAAAAATAGCTATTAATTTCACCATGTTAGGAGCTAAGAGCACGTATGGGAGCCAAGCTCAAAAGCCATCCTTTTGTACAGACTTTCCCCCAAATGTAAACGCAATCATGCTGTCAAATAAAAACAGAGGCAACAATCTTAATACAAGACACTGCTGTTGCACTTCTATAGTCTGAAGAAATGCTTGATCTGAGACTGATGTGTACCGGTTTGAGAACCTCACTGAATAATCAGAGATCGTATTCACTGTGGTAGTACATAGTTCACCCTTACAAGTGTACAGAAGTTGCAGCAACGAGGCCAATGAAATGAAAGAAGGGCTGGACCAGAAATATGGAGGATAGCAATAGATTACCTTGGTTAACTTGGTAGTTCAGGAGTTCATGAGAAGTTTGTGACTGCTGTTCTTTGTTTTTCTTCTGTAGAGCAATTTCCCCTGTCCTCTTCTGCCTCTTTCATGTTATTTATTTTCTAGTAACGCTGACCTTCTGCATTGAAAAATAAAAAGTTTCCTCCTCAAAGAAAGACTCTTCCGTGTGAAAAGTTTTTTTCTTGTATGAGAGTTCACATTTTGTAAATATATTTTCTTGCAGGCTTTTCTGGCTCATGCATAAAATTGTATTTTAGATTTTGGGTAAATGCTTCGAAAGTGCGTGACTTGGAAGCCTACATTCCCTGGTTTTCATTAAGATCCGAATGAGTCTTTTAAGTCAGATTTGAAAATAAAACTGAGGCTCATAAGTCACTTAGGTGCTCTTCAAATTTACTTTTAGCGTAAATCCTGAATGCAGTTTTTTCCCCGTGTATTGTTTACAATGATAATCTAATGTTTAGCCAATGCTTGGCTGTGGAACAACAGAGAGTTGTGAGATGACCAAGCTCATTTCCTGAGTTGCATCTTTTTGTTTTCATAACAAGTCTTTATTTAACATTTCATTTAACAAGCCTTGTGGACTATCTCTTGATTAGATTCTGCATGTTTCCTGCCACTTGCATGAACTGAGAAATGTAACCTTAAAGCCAGAGCCAATATAAATATTTTTTCATAGAGTGATGTAACAACCAGCTTTTTGTTCCACAAAATTCAGACTCACTAGAAACTCTGAAACTTTCCTCCATTTTCAGTCTATCCTGAAAAAGAATTTCAGGCGGTTGCTTATATAAGTGAGGAAGCTGGGGATTTAGCATTGTAGGAAATTATTGCAGAATCATTATTAAAAAAAATGGTTAAACTTTCAGAAGGAAGATTGGGATGTCGGTGGTATTAGGATTAAGTTAATAGGCCTAGGATAACATGTAGGCATGGCACTTACATGCGTGTGGAAAGTGAGAGTTGCCTCGTATTATTTGTTCGCTGTTTGTATATTCATTGCTATGCAGACAAGTTATGAAAATTTTAATCTAATTCTCCATGCAGTCAAAATCAACTAAAACTTTTTCCTCCCTGCATAATTCCTGGATTTAATTTCTAATTTGTAGGACTAACTTTGTAGGGCCTGTAACTCTGCTCTTAGGTTTCATAGTGGAAACCTGGAGTGACTTCAGCTGAGTGAAGTTACTCTGCAAATATGCTTGTGTGGAGACCAACAGCTAGTCCAGAAGTGGGTATTTCTGGAGAGTCTGAACAAGACGTTGTGGCTGATGGTAATATCAAGACCAAGAGAAAATGGAATTGGAGTTTAAGAGAGGAGTTTGTGCTATAGGCATAGTTTTGAGGAAACGGCCAGCTGAGCTGGTCAAGGCCAAAGATTGTCACCACGGGATATGCCCCAGAGAGGTTCAGCCAAAGGACATTCATTGGAAGTTTTTCAGGTTGGTTTTTTTTTTTTTTTTCCCCTCAACTATAGTAAGATTAATTTATAGTGTTTGGGCAGGGGGGAAGTTGGGGGATGGGGTCAAATTGATGGCAAGCTGCCAAAATCTGCTTAACTTCTTTATCAAAAGAAAAATAAACTTTCATCTGCTTTTCTGATGTCTTTGAGTGTGAAAATGGGTGTGTTGCAAAGTGAATGCATAAGCTGCTCTGCAGCAATGAATTTCAAATTCTTAAAGTTTATGGGACATTATTAAACCTGCAGTTATGGTGGTATGTTAGCAATTGCTGAGTTTTACTAGCTTTACTTGAGTTCACTTTAAAAAAAAAAAAAAAGAAAAATCTCGGTGAATTGCTGCTGCTCTTAGTTTCCTATGGTCAATGTTCAATTGCTGCTTGGATTTCTCTGCTGATTGTTTTGATTTGCTGCTCAAAGACCAACATGTAATTCACTCGGTCTGGTTCCTGAGTCTGATTATGATTTTTACAGTGCCATCTCCCAGTCTCAGTCTTTATAGTTTTTTGTTTGTTGTTGGTGGTGGTTTTTTTTTTTTTGATTGGTGTAGGGCCATTGCAGCTTCATTTTCTATTGTGATCTTTCAGTGAGATGTGCCAGGTCTGCAAGGTAGACCTATTTTTTCCCCATGCCCTTCTATCTGATTGTTGTGAAACTGCACTTCTTCAAGGATGCCAAAGCTCCCCAAATATTCTAATTTTCTCAAATTAATCATGGTCCTAATAAGTTCCCCAGTTACTGCATTTGCCTTACTCTTCTGCCCATTTTCATAAAACTCTTTTTGTAAGACCCCATTAAATAAGACCCTATATTCAGTCACTTTAACTTTGCCAGACTTTAAAACTGTTAGGTTTAAATTTTGTCAGGTATCTGCATCAAGCAGAATGTGTTTGCTTAAACAAAAAATATTGCATTTTTCAGAGTAATGCAAAGGAAAATAAAAATACACTGTTTCATTTATATTTTAAATGTTAAGTACTAAAAAGGTAAAAAAAGAAGTATTCGTAGCCACGTGCTTTGAATCAGAGACGTGACAAAGCCAGAGGTTTGAGTATTTGGGCCAGAAATATGTCTTTTGACATCTACCCTAAAAAAATCTTACCTTATTTGATGAAATTATCACCTTTTTTTTAGTAATCGGAATTCAAATATATTTTTCAGAAGCATTCTAGCTTATAAAGTCAGAATGATACAAAGCATTGAAATTTCCTGGATGTTGAAAATTTTAGTTTTGCTCAGCTGTTACCAAGGTAATTTCTTCTTTGATACCATGTGGTAAAATGCTTTTGGATATCGGATTTTGAAGCTACTAGGAGTACCATTGAAAATGCTGACAAGTCAATACCCAATGCTGATTTCTGGAAGATTTTAAGTAAGCATGGCAAAAAAGAAAAGAAAGTCCATTGTCATATGAAAACACTTTCTCTTCGCTCACAGTTAAATGACTCGTGGTGGGTTTCGGTGTTGAAGGGGGCCTGCAGCCGAAGATCCGAATACACTGGAAAGGCTGAATGAAAACACTGGAAAGGGACAGATAAGAATTTTCCTAAATGGGAAAAATAGTCTTGACTTCGGGGAATTTTACTTAATTTATTGCCAATTAACGTAAACTTTTAATTACTCATTCAAGCACTGAGGAGAAAAAGACAATTAAATGAACACCTTTCCTCCCCCTTCCCCAGCTTTGGCTTCAGTCCGGCTCCTCTCCTCCTCCTCCTTTCCTGGTCTCAGCCTCCCCCGTTGCCATGCCTGTTGCCACAGCCTCCCAGTCCCCTCAGTGAGGTGGCAGGGGGCACAGCAGGTTGGGGTCACCTGCCAAATCGCTTTCTGCTGCTCCTTACTTGTTTTCCTCTGTACCAGTGTGGATCAGCTGTGGCTGCAGTCCCTCAGGGGTGTCCCTGCTCGGGTATGGGGTGCCCATGGGCCAAGGTCCCTTGGGTTTGCTGGCCTGGTGTGGGGTGACCTCAGTCCCATGAGGGTGTCCCTCCTTTATCAGGGAGCACCTCGTTCCAAGAGCATGTCTTCAGCAGTGTCCCCCACGATGCCGCTTTCTGCATGTCTACTCCATTCTGTTTCCTTTTCTTTCTCAAAACATGTCATCCTCATGTGTCTCCTGACCCAGCAGCTGCTTTCTTTAGCTGTGTCTCAGCAGAGGTACAGTGGGCTGCAGTTTTGGGGTGCTCACAGTGGTGTTGGAGTCAGTAGGACCTTTCAGTGACCAGTCCTGGACCTCCTCCACACAGGGCCCCTGTAGCCCCCCGCTACCCACACGCTGCCGTTTAGGCCCAATAGAAATGTAGGAATGTTTCCTAACTTACCAGTTCTTGGCTTTGCACCTTAAACATATTTTTGTTAATTACAGGGCTTGTTATAAATCTATTTTCAGAGTATCTGAATATAAAGTTGTATAGATAGGTGTTTTTTTTGGAATTGGATTACGCTGAACCAAAATGCTTTGGTGCAGTGGCTCTTTGTGTCGTAACGATGGGCCAAGACACCTCATGCCCAGGTGGATGCTAATGAAGCGTGACATGATTAAACGTCCCCAAAAAATCTGAAGATGATTTGTTGTAAAAGAAAATATGAAGGTGTTTTGTTACAGGAATTCACATTGCTCTTTCCTGATTGGGATCTTTCTTGATATCAATCATCTGTTGAATAACTTGAGCCGAGAGCAGCATAGATGAGCATACCCTGAAATCTGAAGACATTCAGATTGGTATGTTTGGTAGACAGTCGATTCATTAAAACCTCCTATGTTAAACTGTTGCATGGAATTTTGCTTTACCAGATTTTTGATGCTTTTCTGCAAAAGTCACAGATAAAGTTTTGAGGAGAAAGAGAGACATTAAATATCTTTTCTAATATTTTCTGGTTCTGGGACTGAAAAGCTGCTGCAGCTAATTTATCCCTGGCACTGCTACTTGAAAACGTGAGGAGAGAAGTAGGATGGCAGTGTCCACTAAAAGCATGGGTTTAGTGGAAGATGTGAGAATACAGGACTGGCAGATACAGGGGTGAATATTATAATATTTTCACTCTGCAACTTTGTTATGTTGGTTTTTAAATACAATTCTAATGAAAATAGTATCCCTGCCTATAGTTGAACTGCAGTCAGCTCCTTTTGTGCAAAATACCAGTTGATATTAATGAGTTATGCCAGCAAGAAATAAAGATAGAATATGTTACTTGAAAGCTATGCTTGTCAGATAAAAGGGGGAATAATTTATTAGGATTATATCTTACTGTACCTTTGAAAAAAATTACGTTAAAAATACAAACAGTGAAGAGAAAAGCATTGGGTGAAGAAATACAGTTAAAAGAGCACATCTGTTTTAAATTCTTACTCAGGGCAAAAAATCCCTACATATGTTTTTATTTTAAATTTGCATGTGTGTTGTTATCCTTGTGTTAACTATTAGGTAAATAAAAGTACTGAGAATCCATTTTTCAGTGAAGTTTGATTAGGAATATTTGTACACATTGTGAGAGAGATAATTTGAAAGCTAATTGAAGCTTTGTGAGGAAACAATTCCCTGCAGGTCCCTTAATTTAAAATACCTGCCTTTTGTGTACTAGCGTTGACCAAAGGCACTTATTTATTTCGGAAATGAAATCATTTTACCCTTCAGTTTGCATTTTTGACATACCTTGCTAGAGTACAGCATAACACAGAACCATGTCACAGCTACAGCTGTAGCAGGAACTGAACTGTAGAGGAAAGCACATTTGGTTTTGGTTAATGAGGTACATGTATTCAGCCATGCTTTGTTTAGATAGCAATTTTAGATACACTCTTGTAAAGTTACGAAGTTTTCTACTGAATAGACAGGGGGATCTCATGCTAATAAACCTAGCCATTTGGGCGTAAGTAGGAGTGAAATCCCAGTGCCATTGAAATGAGTGGTAAAAAACCCATCAGCTTCCTTCAGTGTAACTTGTTTGTTGTCTCACAACCATTGTACAGGTCTCCTGATCTCAGTCTGCACCTTAGTGAAGATTTGTGGTGAAAAATACTCACTTTATTTTAGGTTGCAAGACCCCTGACATTAGAAAAACCATTTGTGTGATAGTCTAGAACCATCCTGTTCTGCATTTGCCATCAACCTAAAGCACCTAAATTAGGAGCCTTGACCCTTTTCAAGGTCAGCCAAGAGAGGTGGGTCAATTTATCCCACCTGGGATCCGATTCATCCTCTGGAAGTGACTCTGGAGGTAGCTGTGTCGTGCTCTGCGCAAATGGGATAAGCCAGGCTGAGGAGCTGCGCATTACTTCTGCACTTCCCTGGAGAGCACGAGATCCTCAGGTGCTCAAGGGGACATTGATCTGCTCTGTCACAGTCACTCTGAGGAACATCCAGTCACTGGAATATCACAGAACAGAAGTCAAGGTGGGACTTTTGAAATTACCCCCCAGGTAGCTGGGCAGTGTGAGTTTACTTCCTGACGCTAACTAGGAGAGCACACAGGTGAGAAGGAATTTTTACTCTGTGTTTTGCAGGAGCTAGAAACGTGTTGGGCACTGGGCTTTGAATGTAAATAACTTTATGGACTCATTATGCTCCCTTATTCCCTGCAGAAAAATCAGTGATTCAATATCGTTGCCTCTGCCACTTTATTATTCCAAGAAATAGTCATAAAAAGTAGCAATAGAGTCATTAGAAAACTCTATTAAAACCATCACTGTGCCTCTAACTGCTGCAGGAAAAGAAAAAAGCTTCTGGACCAAAGTTTTCTATCCAAGATTTTTGCCCTCTATAGAGACGAAGGAGGCTAAAAAAGAAATCCCTGTCTGTAGTTCCTGCCAAATAGGCATGGCTTCAGTGTTTGGAGAATCTCTCTCGGGAGATCAGGAATGGTTTGATGTAGAAAGATTTATGGGTACTTAAAATGTATAATGAAACTGTTATCTTTGCTCTCTCTCTCCTCTTTCTAAATCATATGAAGTCAGGTGGTATGTACTCACAGAAGTATTAATAACTGTCAAGTCAGGTATAAAGCAAAAAATATTCCTGACTTGGGTAGAAATTAGAGCTGAGGACGAAAACTGTCAGTGGAGAAGTGATTTTTGTGTTGTCTCCACTAGTAAGTAAGGTGCTGCTCTTGCAAATCATTCTCTATAAGAAGATCTTGTGCCAAGTCTCGTTAACTTCAGCAGGAGCTTCACGAGAGCCTGGGGATCCTGCCTTTTCGAGCAATTTATGTGACTGAGGCCGCGTTGGAGAAAGAGTTGTGTGTTGGAGGGCAAGGCGGGGAGCTGCTGCTAGAGGCAGCTAAGCAGGGAAGGAGTGAAGGGGGAAATAGAAAGGTAGTAATGCATTACAATCAGAAGAGTTTTCTTGGATTAAAAATCCAGCTGAAATACATTCTACTTTCTATTTAAAAAATACAGCCTTAATAATCCTGGATTGCCAGGGATCAGTCCTGCCTCCACTGAGGGCACTAAAATCTGTTGGTTGTTTTTACAAACCGGGGGTTTCAGCCCCTGTCAGATCATTCACATAAGTGTATTTCTGACTTGCACAAGGCTGCCAGAGCATCACAGGGTTGGTTTATACCCTCCTTATTTCATGCTAAGATGGAAACATTTTGAAACCCAACTCAGAAAAAGTGAAATTCTCAAAGAAAACGCAGAAGTTCCTGTTAAATACTCTGGAGCTTGTGTAGGATTTAAAAATTTCTTCAAAGCTGACTTGATAAATGTGGGAGATAGAGGATCCATCACCCTATCTGTTTTCAGACTTTCCCCACCTTTAGCCATCAAAAATTACTGCTGTGGTAATGATTGGAACTGATGCTTTTAGGAGAGGAAACTCAGTTTGTCAGACTGAGGTATCCAGAGAGAGGAAGTGAGAATACACATTACACCCCATGGTTTCCCTTTTCTCTGTGTATTTTCTTGTCCAAGAAAAATTTTATTGTCTTCTTTATTTTCTCCTATCCTGTTTAAGATCCTCAATTAAAAAGTTTGTTTGCTTACTGTCAGGACTGGCCTGCTAATCTCATCTCCAGCCCAGTCCTATGCTCTGTTTCATGAAAGCCAGCACCGTCAGTGCCAGAGAAGGTTTCATGAGTCGCTGAGATAGGTGTTGCTGAAAAACCTGTCTTTAGGGTAAGTTTCTTCTTTCTTCTCACCCTCTTTAATAAGAGTTTTGCTGATGTAGTGAAGTCTGAGTGCTTGTCGTTAATAATAATTAAAAAACAGTGTCTACAAGTTTGAAAAGGCTGATTGGAAACAGGAGTATACGTGATTTTTTGTGCATTCAAAGTTAATACATAATCTATTTGTGCTGTACTACAATATAATATAAATTTGTTTTAAATAACTTTTTTTGTTATCTTTTTTCCCCCCCAGTGGCTAAACACATTTAACCTCCCTTTCCTAAATCTTATTCTGTGCTCCATATGTATGAGAGCTCATTTTGAGCGCTTATTGTTAATTTTTATGATTGGTGTAAAAGAGAAGCATGGAATCCGGGTCAGTTGGATTGAATCCATGGGAAAATGCCACTAAAAATTAATTTATGATGGATAAGAATGATGCTGAAAAGGCTGACTTAATTTGTTTCATTATGTTTGGAGAATGAAGATGAAGGCTTGACAGCAGCAAACTGAGGTGGGCACAGCAAAGCCCAGTTCTTGGCAAACTTCACTCATGGCTTTGTCCATGCACCTCTTTAATGATAGGTAATATGCTGCTCTTTGGCAACTCCTGAACAAAATCCTGAATTAATTTTACACCTAGGGGAGAGTACAAATCATCAGTGTGATGCTGTTGATGGTGTTTATTTTTTCAGAAACTTCAGTAGTGCAAAGAAATGGTTCTGAAACATAGACTGGGGGAGGGAGGAACAGGAGACACGGGGTAGCCAGAGTAGGAAAAGAGGGTATTTCATACCACCGTGTCCAAAGAAGAATGGAGACCGAGGGCTGAAGACTGGGTAGTGCTTAACCTGTGGAAAGTGTGTGTCCTTAGCAGGGATTTGTCCTTCCACATACATCATAACTGTTTAGTACTTAAAGTGCGATGGTCTGCTGGTAACAAAAAGACGTCAGCAATTCATTTTTCTTTGGGATCTGAATCATCTTTGAGCTTCTAAGATGGTGTAATTTCTCTTTTTATGCCATTATTGAATATGATCAAGTACAAAGTACAGGAGTTTTTTAAACTTTAATGTCAGAATAGCTCTCAAATACATTATTAAGACAACTTCTTTCATGACCAGAAGCATTAAGTGCTGCCCCTTCTCATTTGACTAATGAAGGGAATGCCTAATGAAGTGAGAGTGTGAGAGTTCACACGTAATTTCATTCTATTTGAATTTGAAAATGCTGAGCTACAAAAGTGCTAATAATTTCCATTTGTGGAATAAAGAGGAAGATGACTATCAGAACAGGGCTCCTACTTCAAACTTACTGCAGTCATTTTCTTTAGCATTGCCTCTTTTGTTGTAGGAAAATGTAGAGATTCTGAAAATATTTTTTCCATTTTAAACAAAGGCAGCTGTGTTTCTGGGTTAGTGAATGCTGGTGCTGTCTGTGTCTTCATATGTGAACTTGACACTCTGGATCTATCACAAGAAAAAATTAGGACTTTTCAGCTAATTAATAACGATGGGAATCTACCTTCTTTGTCACCAAACTCAGTTTTGGGAAAAAGAGAATTTTCTTTATGAAATAACGTTTAAGCCTATTTATAGATTCCGCCAAATTTCAGAAATAAAGGCATGTGTAAGTGCTAGCACCTTGTGGTATACTGGGCATCAATGCTGTAAACTGCTATTGGCCATGCAAATGGTGTTTCCGTATGCAAACATGGAGATGTCTATGGCCACTTAGGTGTTTACAAGCACACGATGTGTGCATGTTTATGTCTATGCAACAGTACATGGACTTTGGCCACGGAAATGTGGTCAATAAAGTGCAAAACCATAGATGTATACATAAGCACATTCCCTGCTTATTAGCAACCTGCTGTAAATCCCTGTTGACATAGCTATTGGTTGTGCGTAATCATCGTGCGCATTTTTAACTATCACGTTAAGATTCCCAGTTTCTTGTAAAATCAGTCACTACAGTATTTTCTTTTTTTATTAATACCTGTGTGTATGAGGTGTCTGACAGAGTTATTATCCACTTTGGTGATGAAAAACTCCTGCTGAGGTCCAGGAGAACAGGATTGCAAAGACCAGCATGATGTCTGTCTTATAAAGCGCTCATTCTTCTGACTGACCATCTGTGTGTGAAAAAGGACTGCTATTACGCAGCAGTAGTTTTGTTGAGCTTGGCCTTGATTTCTTTTTTCCAGATTCTGCCTAGCAAAGGGGGAGGGAGAGAAGGGAAAAAGAATTTCATTGGGGAATGGAGGAGGTGGGGGTGGAAGGAAGGAGGGCTGAAAGCTTAAAAAATGAGTGACTGGTAGAAGAGTACAGTAAAGTCAGTGAATAATTTTACTGTCCTGGTCTAGCAGCTTGGGAATGTGCCATGTAAAACAATAACATCTTCCAAGTGAGAAAGGCAGAGAAGGAGGGAAAAGTTAGGGTGAAGTGTGGGGAGGGGACTTGAGGCAAGAGAGGGATTGGATCCTTGAGTACAGTCGTTGCCAGTCCTTGGATCAGCTACTTTTAATTTTTCTTATTTTTCTTTTTCATTAAATATTTGACACTGAGTCAATGCCCAGGATATAAAAATCTGTACTACTCTGTTACCATTGCTTGACAAATAACATTACAGGTAGGCTGCTGGCTTCGGGTCTTACTCACATAAATAAAATCTTTATTGCTTCTTTGGAGCCTTATGGACCTCACCTCTCTAAAATCATTGTATGGCACTGAAGGAGATCTAGAGGCAGGGCTCCAGGAAAGATGTAGGGCTGCTATGCAACTTGGCCTGGGTCTTTTTTCATTTTCTTTCCGTCTGCCTACTGAAAATGTTATCCAGGGGCTTTTGAAGGCTTACTAGGTTGTTTTCCAAAAGTCTAGTAGGCTTATCGATTGAGACACCTTCTGCCAGTTTGCTCTTAGCCAGGACTACAGTGCGTGTCTGAGATTTCGGCACCGAGAGTATCTTGGTCAGCCTGCTGAGCTGCTGGGAAAAATTAAGGTAACTAGGCATCACTGCACCGTTACTGGGTGCCTTGGCAAGAAGTGTGCTGCTTTGGGAAGCTTTGGGTTAACCTACAGAGCGTTTCCTGCTCTGTTCCAGGCTATTTTCTATGCCAGGTTAGCAACGGCGACGTGCTGCAGGAGTGTTGGTTTCACGTGTGTTCCGTGCGGGATAGAGGAGGCTTTCAGGGCATGGTGGCCCAGAACAAAGGGGCTGTCAGTTCGCTGCTGGAGAAGACTTCTTGTCCTGACAGAGATGGTATACGAGGCTTGGGCAGTGGCCACCCGCAGCCTGCATTTGGGCTCACATGAATACAATTTTTGTGGTATCTTGCAGACATCTGGTTTGGAGGAAGCTGATGCTGTGACTGAATGTGGCCTTAGTTCTTAGTTTAATTAAAAGTTAAACTCCAACAGGTCTGATGCACCATCTGGTGAGAAGATGTACTGTGTGTGCCTGGCTATACATGTGTGGTGTGCCCCTCCTCTTCCCCCGGCGTCAACGCACTGGGGACAGCGACACTGAGCTGCTGCTGGAGCCGCAGTGGATTTCACGCTTAAGCCTGCCTTTCATCAGCGGCTGAACAGACCCCATGAGGCATGTTTCTCTGGAAAGGTGCAGCAAACATGAGTTTCAGCTGCCAGTTTGACTAGTAGGTTTTTCTGGAGGGTGTGAAATTGTAAGCAGGCTCTGAGCTTGCTCTGCAGGCGGAGGTGTCGGGCTAAAAACCTGAGAACATTGATGGGGATATCGGATAATTTCAGGCATTTGAGCCAATTGTGATAGGAGGCAAGCCCCAGATCAACGCCAAACTGGTCTGGAAAAAAACCCCAAACAAACCCAAACCAAAAAGTCGACCAAGAAAACCAAAAAGGATAGAGGAAGCTGAGCTTCCTCTATTAGGTCTTAAAGAGCTAACACGCATCATAGCATTGACAGAGACCCAGCAAGGAGGTAAGACAGAGAAACGTATTCCTTTACTAACTCATAACCCATGTTAGTTAAGAGGTATTTCGTGCTTTTAATCGGGTGGATGTGGCAAGCCTCCAAGAAATGGGTGACAATCATGTAGAAAATGCTTCCCCAATTAGCTATAACATCACAATGATGTAATAGAAGGAATGGCAATCAAAGGAGGAGGAAGTTACTGACAAAAATCTGTTCTATGTTATTCAAATTATTCCTGATCTTAAAATGGATATAAGCAGTAAAAGCACAAGATTTGCTAATGACACAAAAGTATTCAGGAAAATCTGAAAACTCACATCAACCCTGGGGAGTGGCAGATGCTATTATAATGTTGAATGGCTGAATCTCTTTTCTCATCTTATTTTCTAATCTTATTAAATGAAGAGTGAAGAAACTAGCATAGATTAACCGTATGTTGTTATTAGCAGGAAATAGCTATTCCCACCTGGGGAGAAGCACCTCAGGTGTTACTATGGCTAGCTCTGACCATGTCATCTCAAAACAATGACAGAATCGGCGAGAATGCTAGGAGTTGGTAGGAAGGGAATAGAGATCAAAGTATAGAGCATCATGATGCAGAGCATTCCCATCTGGTCTTCTATGTGAAACTCTGGAAACATTGTAATTTAAAAATCCTAAGGATTTTAAGAAAAAATGGAGAGATGGATCATAAGATGTTATGGAATTACTTCTAAGTGACAAAAAGCATGATGGGCTTCCTAGGCTGGAAAAGAGTGACTGTGGGGGAAAGATGATCATTATATTTAAAAGCAGCGAGGGTGAATGAAGAAGGGTAGAGAAGGTGAATAAGGAGCTATTTCTCTGTTCATTGTTTCTCACTAAACAAGAACTATGAACACTCAGTTAAATTCTTGGATACCTGATTTTAAACAAGCAAAAGGAAGTGTGATGAAGTCGTAGACCTTGTTGCCACAGGATGTTGTCCTGGACAAAAGCGTAATCAGATTCAGAAAAGGATTAGGAAATTAGAGGAGGATGGGTTTCTTAAGTAGCTATTAAACATGATGGTGCAAGTGCAAACTCTCTTTCAGGAAGCATCTAAGCTTGTATCTTGCTGGTAGCTGGATGGGTACAGCAGGGAAAGAATTTCTCTGTATATACCCCTTTTCTCATAGCTATCATTAGACTGGACTACACAGACCTTTGATTGGCTCAACATGGCAGTGCTGATTTTTTTTCTCCACTTGGTAGCGTAAGAAGTGACTTCTTGTCAGCCTTGTACAAATGACACAACACATCATCGAGTGAATGGGGCGAGTGTTTCTGGAGGGTGTTTCATGATGGGGTGGGCTCTGTGCAGCGTGCCAGGGTAACTGTGCTCGTGGCAAGGGTGCCCGCATTCCTCTCTGGTTTTACAAGTGGAAGGGATGATGGAAAGTAGTACAAAGCAACGTGCTCTTCATTTAATGCAGATCATCTGTCTTAATCCCAAAGGTGATTGAAAACACATTTTTACAACAGAAGATGAATGGCCACAGTTAATTTGGTAGATGGCAATCTGCTCTGGGAAAGTGAACAACAGCTGATCAGAGGGTCACGTTCTTGCTGATAGGGCGGCTGCTGATATTTTTTCCATATCAGTGTCAAAGAGGGAAACCAGCAGCTCCTATGCCAATGAGAGAGCTATCTGTTATGAGTGTCAGCACTTTGTAAACTACTTCACTATACTCCCTGTCTCTTCCCTTCACCTCTTAGCCTCTGCTTTAATAAATATTTTAGATGGAGAGATATTCTCTGCAAGACCTAAATGTGCTATGTAGATGTACTGTAAATGCGTAGAAGAGCAGAGCCTCCTTTTACCACCTGCTCCGTGTTCCACTCACAAAAATCTGATGGTAAAAATGAGTAGGATAGACTGAGAAGTCAGGTGAAAAAGTAAATATGCTCTGGTTCAGACATAAAAGCAGATATTAAAAAAAAAAATCACCAAAGCACTTGATAAGAAATCCATATGAGTAAACTCTGACTTTTAGAGTGTAACTTAAGTGAGTTCTGCAATATTTAATTAATGTTAATTTTTTTAAACTTTTTTTTTTTCCACTTCTGATTTTTGTCCAAAAAGTGGAAGTGCAGGAAATCCCCCAAGAAAGGCAGTTCTGGAGATTTCCAGCTCGTTTTGGGGCTCTAGAGATTCAAATAGTTTGGGTAAACCTGTGAACTTTTGGATGTTTATCTGAACTGAACCTGAACTCTAAATCTTCTAGGGTTCACCCAGCTAAGTCAAAGGGAGGAAGGCCTATAATGATAATTTTAATGTTCTTTTCTCATTCAGCCATGGATATGACCCTCCCCAGCCTCCTGAGAATTTCTATGTGCTGCATTAAAGAAAAAGCTAAATAGCGTGTTTCACATATGCACAATTAAACATTGTACGCACCATTACAGCTTCAGCTGCTATACATCCCAGTTGCTAGCTGCTGTCTTTGTAGGCGGATTTAGTTGGAAAACAGATGACTGTTTCCAACCTGACATTGCCTCTAATGATGTCTTTCATGTCAGATGAAGATAACTTACAGAAAAACACTAGAAACCAAATTACTGAACTATAGTAAGCAAAGCAATAGAAAGAAAAGAAAGCTCATTAAATGAAACATAAATGAATATGTAGTGTTTATTCTGTCAAGTTTTTAGAAGTGAATATAGTAACTTTGTCTGACCTTATAATCACAGCATCTGAGTTCTTGATGTTTATCTACGGAGACCTCTGAGAAACAGGGGAGCAGTTTATAATCTCTGTTCTATAAAAAAGAATTTTCTATAGTACCAAAGATAACATCATAGCCTTCTTGATGTTAGAGACAAGGCACTAGCTGATTTTTCTTGTTGCAAGATTTTATTAGTTGAAGCTAATGTAAGAAATCCACAGCAGAGTAAGGGACGGAGACAAGATTTCCATCTGCTTTGTCAAACTATCCACACACAGCCCGTCATCCACCACAGTTATCACTGGCTCAAAATTGTACTCTTGTATTACATGTAAGGAAACCATGATATATTCCCTGAGGGTTCTCCAGCTTGAAAACACCCAGAAGTGTTACCCTGGCCTAGCTCTCATTACCTTCTGCCCTTTTTAGACTGAATCAGGGATGGCAGTAGTCTTACGCTCATTAACAAATAGGTGTGATAAAACCATAGGGCCTGTTTTCAAGTGTCCTTCCAGATGCAAGAGAAAAAAAAATAAAATTGCGTAACTACATTTCCCTTGGTGAATCTGCAGCAGATGAATGGTTTGGTAGCAAGTCTGAAGAGGCAATGTGCTTCATTGCGGAGGTTTTGGAAACATGATGCCATGTATTCCTGTCACCTGCCTTTGGGCACCTACATGGGTACCGCCACTGGGAGCCTTCAGTGCTTCCTGCAGTCTGTGAAGAGAGGGCTAGTGACCACGCTTATAAGATTTGGCTCACTGTCTGGTGGTGCCTGGAGTAACAAGGAATAAATCTAAAGCTTACTTCCCAAATGCCTTCCCAAGTCGTACTTCTAATGTTTATGGAATCACTATGACTGTGTTACCACAGCAGCGATCATTTACGCCTTTGGAG
>NW_009646631.1:2353612-2359008 GCF_000708025.1 Charadrius vociferus
GAGCTCATTTTATTTTCAAAGAAATTTGGAAACCATTGTGCTCGATTTGAGCTTCTGGGTTTTCCGCAGAGCTCAGCGTTCAACAGGGGTATGCTGCTTTCAGCTTCTCTCCATGGGAGCAGCTGCATGTTGAGATCTCTTCAAAACTTTAAGGACTGCTGTTGGGTCCTTCATTCACATGAAATGTCTGTTGCAAAGTTCAGACTGGGATTGTTCACAGATTTTTGACAGGAATCTTAAACAAATTGCAGTTAATTTATACTTTTGGATGGGAACTGTGTGGGATTTAGTAATTTTGTGGGATTTCCAGACTTTTGAAATTTGGCTAGCTTTCTGGTTTCTTCTGTGTGTGGATCCATGCAAGCATGAAGTTCATAGATATGAAGCTATGAAAACCGTAGCTTAAGGAATTATTTTCATCAGTCCTTGAGAATGGAGACTTCCAGTCTGGCATACTTACATTGCACAACTTACTTCACATTGCACTCAGTCTTTCTCAAATACCACCTCCTGAAGAGTGTGCTTGAATAAAAAACACTCTCCAAACTCATTCAGCTTCTAGGAACATCCTATTGGAAAAGTTTTTTTCTCTTTGTGAAACCAATGCAATGGACCACGGAGTGGGAGAAAGATATTAATGAACAAACCCTCTAGAGGTAATGAAAAAAAAACATGATGCAGGAATACCTCCTAGATATACTTGGTATGTGCAACTGTGTTTACATAGCAAATCAAAGAAGATTAGCTTCTATACACAAGGTCCAAAGAGATCTGAACCAGGGGAGTTATACTTACTTGAAGGATACAGCACAGTGAACTTTTTATGATCAAGTGTTGCTTTGGGGCCTTTCCCACAGATCAAACTCTTAACCTCAGCTTGAGATATAGGTATAAAATTGATTCAAATGGTCACTGTCTGAAACCTTTTTAGGTTATCTAAATATATGTCATTCCTTTGCTTTTGTCCTAGAGTCAATAATACTCATTTTGCCATCCAAAGAATGATTATGACTTTCTTTTGAAACCAGAGTATTGGATGCAAGTTTACAAAATCGAATACTTGCAAAAAATACTTAGATGTGATTCTTGCAATATCTTCTATTCTGAAAATGTTTTACAGAGAAGTCCCACTGAAAGCATGTCACCATCAGCAGTAAGATTCGAGCGCTGATGTAGCTATATCTCAGAGAGAGAGAAAAGCCAGGCAATAAAATGGGATTATCAGTGGAAATGAAAACATTCAAAGGAGTGAAGCATAAGAATAAACAGTCTGTCTCACACACCCTCAAAAGAGGATCTTTCAACTGGGGCTTCAGATAAGGAAACATTTCCAGTAGAGGTGCAATTAGGAGAAATAATTGGGTCAGTTGAACTCTGGGTCAGTTGACCCTGGACCTCATTGTGGCATAGGTCCGATTCTGCCCTGAGGAGGAGCAAACCAGGGAATGTGACTATACACGATGTTTGTGGAGCCCAGATTCATCCCTTTCTGAGTCCGAATGCCATGGAGTGGAGCACTGACTCTTAATATTGCCAAACAGTGGGGGAGCTAAGATCCAGATCTGGATGGGGATCTATGGGGATCTATGCAGTGTGATTTGCATCCCCTTTATCCCTTAGGGTACTGCAGCATGCTGTCACACTGTTGCTTTCCCTTGTTGCACTTACTTATTTGTGAGTCGTGCAATTCTGTCAGCTCACAGCCCAGTTTCTTCTCTCCCCATGAAGTCTGAGAATAGTGATTAATGTCTTATGTTTTGTTGTGCCATGGGTTGCCATGGGAATGATCTCAAGGTTGCAAATCTAATGAAGTATGCTGTCTTGTGGAACAAAGAAGAGCAGGAACTGGTGATACTGTGGGCAAGAAGCCTTATGTGAAAGTCTGTTGTCTGAGATCAGTTTAGGTCAGTTTGGCTGTCCTGGTACCTCCTACCTTGTCTTTCAGCACATGAGGAAATCTTATTAGAACTTGCTCTGATTAGGAATTATTCGTTACTTAAATAGGGAGTTTAGAGCCTAATTTCCTATGTGCTCTTTAAATTAATGGCTAACAAATTCTTCTTGTTTACTGACTGAAAGTTTTTTACTTGCAAAAAAAGGAAGAAAATATACCTAAAAGCAAATATATATGGGGCAAAAATTCAGGAACTGCTGAGAAAAACGCCAACACCTTACTTTCTAGACCAGGATGCGGTGCTCTGTAGTGGATGTACTGAGAGGAGTGTAAAACCAGAACAATATTAAAGTGATGCTTTCATTGTTAAACTGTCAAAACAGCTGGTAATCTGCAGCGCAGGAACTTCCCAGGGCAGGGGTTGTATCTTGACCTTTGTGTTTTATAGCCAGTGGTCCTCACTTCCTTTGTCTCTAATATGCTTCAAAATTATACATGGTTTTGTAGACTGGAAGCAACATCTCATTCTGCACAAAGTTATTAGAGAGGGTGGTGCAATCTCTGAACAGCTAGTATTATTTTTTCCCGGTGATACTGCCAAGTGTGTAGGAAGCTGAATTCTTCCTGTACAAGTATTTCCCATAATTTGTACCTTAATTTCCACAATGCTAAGTAAAATCACTTCCTGTCTTGGGGTGGGCTTTTTCTTTTCCCCTCTTTAGGCATATGAGAAGACTGGAAAACTATATGGATAATGCCGTTGCTCAGTGTTGTGCTTTTCTAGAACTCTGGTCTGCGCGGCGTGAAGGATTGTGCTGGGAATTTCCCCCCCTGTGTTTGAGCTCTGCCTACGATTTATAGGAGGAGGATGGAAGTCCTGACATTTGGAACACAGCAGTGCATATTGCTTATTTCCCAGTAGAACTTTCTACTTAAAAGATTTAGATGCTTTTCTTTATTAAATGGAGTGAATACTTCAGTGTTTTCAACTCAAAGCCCATCAACATATCTCCATATTTTGTCAAGGGGCCCAGCTGCCAATTCTTAGTGGAAGTGCTGTTAGCAGTGGTGGTAATCCAGCATGGTGGTCTAAGAAAAGGATAGGAGCCAGACATTTGTGTTCAGGCTCCAGTTTTCTCTCTTGTATTTGGCTACAGTCACCGAAACCAAAGCCTTAAAAAAAAGTCTCTGTTTGGTGATAAACAAGATGGTCACCCCAGAATCAGCATCCCTTCCCTTTTGAAAATGCTGCCTCTCACCTCTGTGCCTGTGTTTCTTCATCTGCCAACTCTCAATGATGGTATCTTTCTTAAAATAGACTTGGCTGTTTGGTAAATAATTGTAGTGCAATGCTTAAA
The DNA here is from genome assembly GCF_000708025.1 of Charadrius vociferus. Lineage (NCBI taxonomy): Eukaryota > Metazoa > Chordata > Aves > Charadriiformes > Charadriidae > Charadrius > Charadrius vociferus. The sequence continues at coordinate 2,356,865 of NW_009646631.1, forward strand.
TCTAAGAAAGTGAATGTGCGGACGGTAGACTAGGTTGTTAATTTTGGTCTGTAATTGCAAGCTGAGAATAGAGTAGGAAGAGTCATACGAAACTGAATGATATATTTGAGACTTTAATCTCTGTGATTGAATCTCCTTCTCTCTCTGTTTCTTACTCTGCCTTTCTTATGCACACATGTCCCCAAGCCTCATACTCTCTGCTCTCTGGCTCCCAGCTCATCCCTGCTGTCACCACAGCGGCATTTGGCAGCCCCTGAGGTGAGAGAGGGAGCTGAAAGTGTGCTGTGTGGTGTCCTGCAGCTCTGCCCCGATACAAAACACATTTCCCACCTACAGGACGCTTTTCCATGTCTCCCCTTTCTGAGTGTTCCCTCTTCCCCTACCCCCGCAGGACAGCACTCCCTTTCTTTTAAGAAAAATTTTATATTCAGATTACTAATTTTAACCTGATTATTGTTTGTGAAACCAATAATTGGGAGAAGTCAGTTATTGGTTAACAGCTTTAGTGGTAAATCAGTTCCAGCAGCTTGCTGTGCTGCTGCTAGCATGAATCCACGTGCTTCTCAGCTAGAAGCTCTCGTCTCTCTCTCCTCCCCTCTTTCTGAGATCCTTTGCTGGGTCCATATGGTGTTAGGGATGTTAGCATTTCAGAGGAGTGTTTCAATATACAGTTATGATTCTAATTTTTGGCGTCAGCTTTTTATTACAAGTTGTTGCCTGGCTGGAGGCGTGAGAGAGTGGGAGCAGAGAAGGTTCTCGACCATGTGTGAAGCAAGGAGGCGGCAGGCAGCAGTAGCAGAAATAATACAATAGCTTTTCTCTGGAGCATGAAAACAGGGTCTGGAGTAATCCCCTCGGCCCTTCATCTCTTGCTAATCGATATCTGTTGCTAGCTCTGGGGTTTATAACATGGACCATGACAGTTTTGCTGGGAGGAGGGGTCAGGATATAATAAAAGCTGCAGCTCAGGTTAGTAGCATGTGAAGTGTTTTGGTCTGGCATAAGAAACAGCATATAAAGTATGAAATCCAAACCTCTGTTTTAAGATAACAGCTATTCTAGGTACCGGTGCTCATTTCCTATATTGTTTTGAGTTTGATTTTCATGTAGGTCTAAAAATGTAATGTAAGCAGATGTGTTTCTATGATAATAAGGAATAAGCTCCTGATATGCAGCAGTTCGGTTTGCATTTTATATTAGGCAGAAGTTGATATCTATTTATAAGATCAGTAAATGCAACTGTATTTCCAAACAAAACCAGTAATAATTGTGAAATTATTAGTAAATAGCAAAGATGCAGGGTAGTATCCTCTGATTAGCACCTACAAAACCTGGACATGCAAAATTAAAATTAAACTCAAAAAGAAATGAAAAGATGTCAGGGATGGATATCATAGAATGGTTTAGTTTGGAAAGGACCTTAGAGATCATCGAGTTCCACCCCCCCTGCCATAGGCAGGGGCATCTTCCACTAGACCAGGTTGCTCAAAGCTCCATCCAACCCGGCCTTGAACACCTCCAGGGATGGGGCATCCATGACTTCCCGGGGAAGCCTGTTCCAGTGTCTCACGACCCTCACTGTAAAGAATTTCTTCCTAATATCTAATCTAAATATCCCCTTTTCAGTTTAAAACTGTTACCCCTCATCCTATCGCTACACTCCCTGATAAAGAGTCCCTCCTCGTCTTCCCTGTAGGCCCTCTTTAGTTACTGGAAGGCTGCTATAAGGTCGCCCTGGAGCCTTCTCTTCTCCAGGCTGAACAACCCCAGCTCTCTCAGGCTAGGAGAGGTGCTATGCTCAGTTTTAGGCTCTGTCCTGAAGTGATCTTGTTGTAGTAGTCTTATAATACCAGATGTTATTACCACACACATCTCTCCCTAACGAAGTGCTGATGTACCATGGTTGATGGGAAAACCAGAGTAACAGAGCTTGCCTAGGGTACAGAGGGAGCAAAAGCATCAGACTGACTTAGCATGGAGCCCAGTCTGATCCAGCTGAAGTTATTAATTCTGGTCCAAAACCAGCCCTGCTAAGCATAACCTGGTCACCTTGTGATTATGTGGGTCCCTGTGTACCATGTTCCCCTGTGTGCTGAGTCACGCTGGGCTGATAAATAGTAACCAGAGCGGCCCTGTTGAGCAGG
>NW_009646631.1:2359051-2394032 GCF_000708025.1 Charadrius vociferus
TTTGCTGGGCTGTAGCATGCTGAAGCAGACAGACAGAGGTTCCTGAGGGGCAATACTGGAGATCAGAGGTTCCCAGCACAGTGCAGGTGCTAGGTGTCTGTGGGTTTTGTGCCTTACTCTCAGGTGCTTGTACCTCCTCACAAACTACGCAGGAAGCCAAGGTGCCTTAATGAGGGTTAAAGACCTCTCTTAGGAATGAGGTGGACTGCGTGATCTTGTGTATTGTGCTTGCCTGTAAGAGAAAGCTTTGTGGTCTGTTAAATTTGGATGAGTTTTGGGCCTTCCTGAAAGTCGTTAAGGAACAAATGAGTGTACAGAGTCTTTCTGAAGGAGAAGAGGATGAGAGTATTCCATGGAGATGTATTAAAATAAATCCAAAGTGAACTGGTGACTTTACAACCCTCAAGCAAAGTACCCCAGATCATTTGTTTTGTGCGATAGGCTCATGTATGAAATATGAAAATGTGTACATGACCTTCTTTTAAACTGCTGTGATTTATTGCTGCCAGAACCATGAGGGAATCAAGACAAGCTTATGAAGAAATCAATGTTATGTGGGATTGCAAAATGATGCTGTCTGATGAATCTTTTCTGAAACCCTTTAACCACAAGAAATCTGCTGCTTTACTCAGATGTTGCCGAGTGGATATCTCGTCCATTCTGATTCCAAAAAGCCTTTGGTCTCTAAATGATTTTCAGGAAGGTGATGTTTGCCTTTTTTTAGTATTAGTGTTTGTGTTTCATGCAGTCTTCTGCATGCACTAAGGTTTTGTTGTCAAGATGTCTTTTAATTGCTGAGAAACATGAATGATGCTGGTTTTATTTTCTTTGGCAGCATAAACCACCCCAATTTACCTTTTTCAGATTATTCAGCAACCTTTATTTGCCTTGCTGTGCTAAACATGCTTTAGTTTAAAAGCTACTGTGTTCTTTCATATTTCTAATTTGACATGTGGTTCTCTCATTTTCCCCAGCCTTCTCAATATCTTTGTTCTGCAGCTGCTGTCTTCAGGTTATAGTTCTGAAGCAGGCAGAGGAATAGTGGAGAGAACCAAAATTTTTTATTTGTTTTCTTCAGAAGACACAGTTAATCTGCTGAAGCAAAAAAAATTCTTTGAGCTGAAAAATGGGTCAGCAGAGCCTTCAAATCATAATACAATTACTCGCGTTTGGGAAGACACCATAGCACGCCTTCTGATTTTCATTGCCTATTGTTTTTTCCTACAGTTATAGGAGTAAATTTATCTGATATTTATAACTAGTTTGGTTTTTTTTTTTTCTCTCTGTTTCTCTGTGTGCTTTTGTGAACAACTAGTGCATCGAGTAGCATGCCTGAAACTTGAGATACCTCAAGCAGACGTTGATTTCCAAAACCACTGAGGTCTTAATCTCAAGCCTGCTGGGTGATTCAAAGCAGGGGCCCAAAATTGCAGATTCTTTCAAATATCTAATGGGTTTTGACCTAAGTGGAGTTTTGACCTATCCAAGTGCTAGTTTATACAGGTATTGCAGTACATGAACCTTCAAATGTCTCTGACTTTGTGGTAAAGCAATGAAGTAGTCTACTTTGCACTGTGCAGTGATAACCTTCGTGGAGGTGGGCTGCACAACAGCTTTGGGATTGCTAGCAGGTAGTCAGTCCTCACTAGACAGGTGTGATGGAAAGTCCCCATCAGACAGATGTAACACACATGGTGGGTGTCTTGTAGAGTGTAGCAACATGGCACATACGCAGCCAGGGGAACATGCTGCAGCCTCAGCGCAGTGATGTTCTGCTGTCAGGCTGCCTGGGATCAGATCGCCTTCCCACCCCTTGAGCCGTAGTCATGCTCCACTGCTGTGCCTCACCCATCCTCAAAACCTGCTGGCTTTTGGGGTCAGTTGGTGGCAGTAATCTACATGACCCTGTGCCAAATTCTACTCTTGCTTTCTCTTCGCTGCGGCCATCAAAACATGACAAGGCTTTATTACACTTGACTTGGGAGTTTTGGTGGCTTCTTCTCAGCTCTCCTGCATCTGCCATGGCAAACTTCTCTGTCACTACAGAGTCCTCCACTATAGGGCTGTGAGAGCAGGAGGGTACTCCCTCACAACCCAAGTGATGTCTGCTTATGATAATGATCCTACCAGAGATGCTGGCTGAAAGCCTTTGGCCAGTGAAACTGTCTTTGGTAGCATGTTTTCCTTCTTACCAGAAGGGGAGGAAGATGACATTGCTTTCCATGAAGCTTCTGGCCATAGGGCTTAGGATAGGCAGAATTTCCTTGGCTTCTGGTAAAAAATAGTCAAGATTATGTATGGCGAGGCAGTGTCCTGTATGGATCATGTTAATTCTATATGCATCTCAGCTTGAGGTAAGTCTGGCCTGACTCACCATGACTTTGTGGTTGTGTACGACAGACAGGGATTTCTTTTTCTCCAAAAAAAAAGAAAAAAAGAAAAAAAGAAAAACTTTTTGCTCAGACAAGATTAATCGTTTTAGTCAGTTTCCAATGTTTTCATGAAAAATCAGATCCTGTAATGTTTGTTTTGTTACTATTGCCATGTGCTATTGCTATTGTCATCATTTTCAGTTAACCTGTGAGTTTATTTCAGTGTTATTTTTGCATGAAAGTTTTTGCCTTGGGACCTTAATTTGAAAGACTTTTTTCTATGGGTCTGGTTTGGCAATGTATTGTCCTTCAGTAGGGATGAAATCATCTCAGGAGGTGCTTGGTTCAAATGTCAGGATTTTGGGACTGGCCTTAGAGGAGAGGAGTTGCTTGGCAGCTCACGCTTTGTTTCTTCTCGCTCTGCTCTCATTTGCTTGTGTGAACAGAGCAATTTGCTGAGGAGCTGATGTCTGCATGAAGCACATTTCAGGTGGTCTACTTCGAACTATTTCTTATCTGGCCCCGTAGGCTGTACACCCCTAACTGGTTGGAGTGCAGTAGGTATGTTGCTGGAGCGGATCTTCCAATTCAGTTTCATAACCCAGTTTGTGAGCCCTAAGGCTGTTTGAAGTGCAAACCAAAGCATGGTAAGTGGGATGATGAGGACGTTTTCTTCAAAAGCTTGCTCCTGATTTGAAACAGAAAGCTAGTGTGGTCACACTTCCTTTATTTCTTGTGCTCAGTGATTCCTGACGTGTTACCCTCTATATGAATATCCCTCACATGATCAAAGCTTCAGAAATGCAGCTGTGCTCTTGTGCAAATTTAAGCATTATGGGCCTTTACATAGTAAAAAAAATAATCTACTATGTGTTAAAACTGTGTGAATGGTTGTCCTCTCTGTTCTTCAGATCATTTGTAAATCATCTGGAGCAAGTATCTTGTGTGCAGTTTTTATCAGTTCAAAATGTGTACTAATTGTCACATATTTAGTGGCCTTCAGCAGTAGGTTTTTCACAGCCCCATGTGATCTATGGTGTCAGCTACTTTTTTTACCTGGCCTGGATTCTCTTCCGCTTACATTACACCCTCACTTCTACATAAACTCTGCTTCTGCCCTGTTTTGGCTGTATTGTAAAATAGTCACCTACCTTCTGAGATAAAAGCACAGATGATAGCAGTGTGATGTGTCTATCCACCCCAGCCCAACTTAAATTTAGGAACAAAAGGTGTCCTGTTAAATTCAGGATTATCTTCATCTGTCAGTCACCATTGTAAGTAGAGCTAAAAATCCAAAGTAGTAGTGCTGTATTAGCCGTATTTTTCTATGTCTGTATGTTTATAAGAAAACTATGGTCTAGTGTGCTTGGATGTTTCTAGTATGTTAAATATATACAACAAACAACCATTAGCGAGTTTTAAAACTGTGATGGTTATTCAGTCCACTCAGTGCTCTTGAATGTGAGCCAACATTAATTCAAGCCCAGTTGATCCTAATAAGTAACTAAGACCCCATTTTATAAACATGCAATTCTAGCTTGTTATTTCTGGCACTGCCATTAAGCAAAAGTCTCTACCCCCAGAATGACAGAATTAAGGGATTAGGGATAAACTGAAAATCATGAATAATGCACAATTTCTTCCCTCCTCTTTTCCCCACCAAAAGCAACTGTAGAGAGGGGCAGTAACTGCTCTCAGTCATACACCGTTTCATCTGTGAGTTATGCACAGGAGTGTGACCTGCCAGGACAATGGGATTTGCTCATATGAGTGGAGTCTGTAGGATCGGATGTAATATCTGATACTTTCTATTATCATCATAGGATCACGAGGACAAAGCACCAATGCCTGCAACTAAAAGCTACTACTTACACTTAGCCATCCTGAACAGGGATCTGTAGTGCCTCCCAAGTGTGTCTTGTCCCAATACATATTTCTTTTCAAAGGAAATCTATGACATTTTAAAAGAATCTATTACATTTTTACTACGATGCAATCAGTGTCATTTCTTACCCTGGTCCTTCAGATAATCTGGAACATGTGTTAGACTTGTTCCTTAAATAGATTCCTTAAATAGATTTTCTCCTCTACTTTGATTGTGCAGAAAGATATTTTATGAAGGTCTCATGGAAAACGAGAAACTTTGCAGCAAATTATCAGGAGATGCATTTTATTACATAAAATCCAGTGCTGTAGGAGTTCAGCTTAAAGCAACAAAGACTGAAAAACTATGTATTTCTCAGTAGAGACATTTGTTACTCAACTTTTATCTCTACCATGCCACTGGATTTCTCACGCAGGTGTTGCAGTCTTAGAGCTACAGAAAATAGGTTTAGGACTGTCCTTTTATATGTTTGTACAGTGCCCAGTCACTGGTGTCTTTGGCTTTCTGAGCTTCTAGGCATTATGGTGATATGGAGGATAGTAAGAGGTAGGGATACGTTTCACCTCTCTCCTGCAGTGAGAATTGCTCACTTGCGTTCATAAGGTCTGTGCTGCCAACACACTCCTTTGCTCAAACTCTGAGCCTTCTTGCTGATGCTGCATGTAAAGCTGTTGTATCGTTGCAGCATTGTGCCAAAATTTTTAAAAAAGAAGTCTAGTTAAATTAAAAATCGGGGTACTAATGGCCTTATAGACTTGCCATCTTGTTTATTCAGTGTCAGTGAATGGCTGTGCTGTTTGGCAGCATTCATTAATTTTTTTCAAGTGGTTGCTGATGTCGTTATTGTTCTGGCCTTTCTTTTTTCTTCATGTGTAATTGTTATTTTTATCGAAGCATATGGGGAGAACACTGTGCGCACAGCTGTGTGAGAAACAATTTCAGAAAAGGCCAAGTCAGTTTATAAGAGAAATCAGGTGTATTGCCATCAAGTTTTGGGTCAGTAGCAGGGCACCAAATGACTTAGCTTTCTTAAACAGACTGAGGCTTTTAATTTCTGAACAGAACAGGGGAATGCGTGCAACCCACAGAGACTGGAGTCTCTCCAGGCCTATCTAACATAATGAGAGAATTCTTTGTGAAATGCATAAAATGATGACATTTTAGTGGTGAGTGAAATATTTGATTACTTTTTCCATAACCTAAAATAATTGGAATGTTCTTTTGCAATCCTGTTCCCGGTGAGGACTAGGAATGTGTAACCTCACCATATATCTACCTCAGAGACATCTCCAGGGCAGCGTTTGGTGATATGGAAAAATGGGTTGAAAAGTCTTTTTTAAGCCCCAAGGAAAAGTCACAGGCATGTTCATCTGGGAAAACACTCAGAAGATGAAGTCAGAGTCATGACCACAAGTCTGAGGAGAGGAAAGATTGTCTGGGCAAGGTTTGGTGAGCACTGCGGTGGCCAGCGAGGGAAGGGTGAGCGTTTGGCGCAGTCTGGCATATCCATGCAGCCGTTTGCAGAAGGGGAGAAGGGGCACACTGCTGGCTGGAACCCGGGGATAGGACAGCACAACCTTGGTCTGGGGCATGAGGTCTGGTCCCAGTCTGGCTGGACTGACTGGCAAAAAGATAGTTGGGTCCTGAGCTGACTCTTCGTCCCCTTTCAGCACACCCTGCTCCCTGCCACCATCCGAAGCGGGGCCTAGATGTGTGCTGAGCTTTCCTGGGGCTGGTGTGGATTCCTTCTCAAGTTCGGAGGTGGAGGTCTTGGCCCTGTGGGTGACAGGCCGAGTATGGCTGTGCCAGCTTCACACCAGGTCCCTGGCTGGCTTGCCCCTGTGGCCTTGCAGGGTTGATGCTAAAAGGATGGTGTATTCCCAAGGAGTTTTATGGTGAAGGGCAGACAAACCAAAAGGAATAAAGGAGCACTCGCTCCTGGCTGAGGGCTGAAATGGCTACAAGACATTGAGGTCTGTCTTAGTTCTGAGAAACATTAGTATTTATCGGTGTGTGAGGAGTAAGTGAATAATACAGAAGGGATATTGGCGCTTTGCAACACAGAGAAGATTTTTAGCATCATGTAACATCTCTGGCTAGTGTGGGTGGTAGGTTAGCATAGTCTTCCACAGCAAAGCTTATTTGCTACATCGAGAGGCATGATTTAGCATTTCAGCAGTGGTAAAGAACAATGAAAATCTATTAAACTGGTCCTTGACATTCAGGACGTGTATGCTCCTGCAGCAATAGGAGTACTCCTAGGTACTATGTTAGGGTTTTGTATTTGATGTATGGAGACACTGAGCAGTTCTGACACAAGCCATAGCCAACCATGGAAGAAAAGGATAGTCTCTGCTCTGTGGAAATGGCAACCGGACATTCAGGTGGAATCTCATGGGTTGAGATTCCCAATACACTGAGAGCCACATTGATGTATGAAACATGAATAGGCTGGCATTGGGTGATATCTGTATGAGCAGTTTGGTATTGCTTTAAAGGTAGACGCAGTCTTTCTACTCCCAGTACCATCATGTCCCTGCTAGCAGAGGACTATGTGTATTTAGTCACTGAGGACAGAGTATATACTGTTCAGCATGGCTGTTTTATCCCATGTGGACAGTTTTTTTCATATTTTATATTGTGTAAACGCAGAAAGACAGTTTCTCAAAGAGTGGCATGTGACCGGACTGTGTTGACACAGCATTTCATGAGGGCCCAGAATACCCTGAATGGCTGTTTCTAATGTAAAAACATTAAACCATTTGAAGCTGGACCAGTTTCATTGATGAGTTGGACCATGAATAGTCTGGTGCAAAGGAGCTAATGTCTGTAAGAGGTTGAAAGACTGGAAGGGGATGGTAGGACTTATATATTGACAGAAGATGAGCCAGGCAACATCATGCCTGTTTGCCAAATTAATTATTTGTTTCAATATTTATAAAAGTGAATAGGAAACAGATGGTAGAAATAGACATGCCTGTCAGGTTTTTGTAATGGAGAAAGGAGAAAGAGTGAGAGGAAATCAGAATCCCACCATAAGAGGGGAACAGGAAATTAAAATGTCAGACAACTGACAAAACTGCAGGACCACACACAAATATAAAGAGGTTTCTCATAGGATCTCTAAAGCACTTTAAATTTAAGTCTTCTCTCTTTTGCCACCCAGAAATCAGAATAAAGATTAAAAAAAAAAAAAACCAAACTAAAAAGAAGAAAGTCAAAACGCACACACTCAATCCGGTCCGTTAGAATACAGTATACTGAATGTTTCTTTGGAAACATGTCCAAATAGTTTGGAAAGGTAATACTGTAATATCCAATAAGAAGACACAGAGGAGAGGAGATGGGGAGCTCCTGACTCATGTTTCCAGTTTGGTGGTATCCGCATCCTTGTCCTTGGCAGTAAGAATTCATAGTCTTTACTCTGCAAAGACTGGTGATGTAGCAGGCAAAGGTCTTGCAGACTAGAGTTAACAGGGAACTAACTCTGGGTTAAGTTTGTTCTTTGCAGCTGTTCTGAGCACTGGGTGTTTGTAGTTTGTCCTTACATTTAGCTGTGTTTATGCTAATAATTTCACCTGAGGTGCAAGATGTGAGAGATGGGGGCAAGGGACTACTGCTGGGCAGAGGTAGCCTTACAGTAAATGTTACACCTAGAACGTTAGAGGGGAGAAGGAGGAAAATAAGGGGGTAAAAGGGTAGGAAGCTTTGATGTTGAACAGATTTGGTGGAAGTGTGCCAGGTGTAGCAGGGATCCTGAATCCATGTGGGATTCTGATAGTCTCCCTGCAGCCAGCATGCAGCAACGTATTCTCCATACCTGTCAGTAGAAGAGACTCCTGAAATACCAAGTTGCTCTTTGCAGAAATCTGTTTGTGCTGCATCATTATCTGAAACAGCTGAATTTGGAAAGAGGTTGTGAATCCAGATGGGGTTACTGGTCTCTTCCCCTCTCAGAATTGCTTCTGGTTTTTAGTATCCATGGGAGCACAGGGAGGTATGTGCTTTGTCCAGCACCCTTCCCAGCTGGGGACGGTTTGCTGCCGCTCTAATAGTCTCTATATCTTTAGCTGCCCCTCACTTATGTCTCTTCATATTCAGCAATCATCACTGAATAAGGGCTGTCTGCTGACCTTTCCTTCAACAGTAAATTCTGAGCCAACTGTGCTGCTCTGCTGAGATATGGATGTTTTTCTTTGTCTGTCTGTCTGTCTAGTGGTAGGGTTTTGTATGTCTCACTTTAACTTTGGCCAAGTGCCTCACAAGCTATGGACTCTGAATGTCTGCCTTATTTGTATAAAAACGTAGGCTATTCAGTTGGCTTGACCTCCCAGTAAGTTTCCTACTCTCCTTTGACCTTGTTTCTGCCTTGCCAGTCTTTGTATTTAGCCTTTTTCTCTCTTTCACATGTAAGAGTTCATTGATCCCTCTTCCTTCCCCAGTAAAAAGAAGAGAAAATTTTAGTAGCAGCTGCTAATTTTTCCCCAGTCCTTCTGCTGGCATGTGATGTTCATCCCAGGAATAAGACATTTGCGAGTTCACATTCACACCAGGTCGGCAGATGCTGCTGCTGAGGATTGTATTGAAACTTGTAAAATAGCTTTAATCGTGAGTATGGACAGGTCTGCCTCATAGAACTATTGCCCACTGCATTTTAGCATACGCTGGCAAATTCAGGCCTTTGCAGGCAGGATCTGTAGACACTCCCTGAGAAACAGGCTATTGTATCTTCATGTTTCAGGATTGGACTTTTCAGGTCAGTATTGGTGAATATAACTGCAATTCTGGATGCAAATGCTGGTCCCTCAGTTGGATCAGTGAGATCAAGATTAAGCCCTTTAGATCAGATGCAGGCCACAGTCCAGCAGTAAAATGTTTTATGCAATCAGCTCTTCCTCCAGTTAACAACTGGTAAACCAGAAAAACAAAGTGAGGAGCAAAACTTGGCATGGTGGAGTCCTTGGTCAATGTCAAGAAGATGCCTGCCAAGAAGATGGATTTTGCAATTTCCTCTGTATTGGCTTTCAAATGGAGAAGTGTTGGAAGGAGAGGAGAAGTAAGGATGCAAATAAATGGTGCAGCAGTTCAGGGACAAATGGAGTCTCAGATAGACCCATACTTTATTTGTCTGGTGGTCTAAAATGGGGAGCTTTCCATAAATGCATGTCTCTGACATTTGTTCTAAGCAGATAGTGTGGGAGCAGGAAATAGATTTGGTTTTAGCTGGATGCTAGAAGGAGACTGAGTTAGCATTTTTCCCTTTTGCTTTTTTCCCTTCTTCCAAAGACTGTGAGCTTTAGCAGGTGCCTTCTTTGGCAGACAGATATCTCAGGAACCTAGTGTTTTCCAAAAAGTCCGAACTTGTCAACTTGGCTGAAGTTACCATTTATTGACCATGTGAAGGAACAGAGGATGTTTAGGTTTGGGATGTGACTAGGAGTCAGTGTATTTGCTGATCACTGAATGAGATCAGGCTTGCCCTTGAAGTCGGGTATGAAGGATTTTTTTGTTGTACAATTTTCATCTACTGTTCATCTAACATTACTTCCATTAAAGCTAGATCTAAATTCTTCCCAGGGGCGACTCCAAAGATAAGTTGTATTTGGTCCATTGAATTTGCGACTTAAAGGCTGAAAAGAAGATGTACATGTTACAGAAATGTTGCCTATGACTGACTGGAGAGGAAAAAGAGCCCAATCCCTTGCCCCAGCATGTTTACCTCTGTGGGGTTTTTCCGTTATAATTTATTTTTTCAGGGATCTGCCTAAAGCTAATGGCCAGCCTGGAATAAATCTTATAGATATTTTCTTCCTTTCCTCTCCACTTAACTGAAGCCTGAAATGTGTTGTCCTGCCATTCTTCCTGCCTGTGCCCCCACCGTTGCACTCTCACAGGGCTGCGGTTACTCACAGAGAGTTGTCACTGTGATGGGTAGGAGGGACGTGACTAAGGCTCAGTCCTGCGGAGGAGAAACACACTGTTAGACAGGGAAGGAGAAGGATCAGCATCAGCACAAAGTCCAAGGAACTGATGTCTTCTTCAGAGTTACGCTCATCCGTACTCTTGAAGCGTGCCTTTCATAAGGCTGCCTTCACCTGCAAGCCTTGCAAAACCCAGCCCTGGTGGGCTGCCTGCCTTTTCCTCGGTCCCCATCTTACCACACAGTCACTGCTGTCTGTGTGGTCTTTGAAATTCACACGGCTTGGTGGCAACCAGTAGGGAGGGAAAATAACGTGTTTTATTTATTTAGAGTCAGGCACAGTTTAAACTCCATTCTAAATAAATAAAAACTCTTAGCCAGATTTATATAAATAAAAAAGCAGATTTTCCCCTCTCTTTTGGCTGCTGTTGAAACAGCATCAGTTTCAAGACCACACAAGGAGCTGTGTCGACAGATCTGAAATGTGCGGTGGAGGCAAAGGTAAGGAGGGGTAGGAAGGACCTTGATAACTTGCTTGGGCTTCTAATGCATGGAGGTTCCCTGTGTACATAAAGGAGTAGAGCTGACACTGTGGTGGATTGAAATGCTAGAAGAAAACTGGGAGCATCTTGCGACTTTAACAGAAGAATATTTGTATAAAAGATGGGTTTTTCTTTTACTTGTTCATCCACTCTACTAAGTCATCTGTGGAATGGTAGGTTTAGTTGGCACAGATGAGCACTACTATCTCAGTCTTGTAGTACAGCCTAGAAGTGACAGAGCACCCATAAAAAGCAGTGGTTTGAGGAAGAAACATTTTATTCTTAGGAGGCCGATCACATTTGGCTTTTGGGGATTGTCTGCGTTACACAAAGGTTCCCACTTTCCATCAAATGGTGCTCCCACACAGGTGCTGACAGTGCCGTGTCTCCCATTACAACCATCACTTAGGGAAACTCCAAGCATGGTTTCATTTTCTTGGGAATGAAACGCATTATGTCTGCACAACCTTTCAGATCCCTCTTCACTTTCAGACCTGCCAAACTATCAGGAAGGGTGACAAGCAGCTGCTATGTGGAGCACCTGGGTTTCGTTACTCCAGATGAGAGATTATAACAGGCTCTAAATAGATATCTGCTTTAAGTGGGTCCTCCTTAGGGCAGAATTTACCCCACTGATCATGGATGAGGATGGGCTGGAGGACATAGTTCTGCTGGTTGCAAGATTAGACTGAGAAAAAAATGGCCAAATTAATGACTGCTATTTTGTGACTGGTCAGAGGCCACTATAATTATGAAAAAAAAAAATATCAAAGAAACACTCTTGCAAAGCGAAGTCTTGCTCACAGTTCATTACATTTTTCATATTCTGAACCTCCTTGGACTGGCGGACAAAATGACCAACAGATGTTAGTTGCATTGAGGAAAAAATTTCAAAGAATAATTTTTTAAACATGTCCTTTTATAGCTTACTGTACCTATTTTATATATATTAATTTAAAGTTATGTATGGTTATATATCCCACAATACTTTTGGGTTGTCTTGGTCTGTTAGTAAAGCATCAATTCACTTTTCACTCTTAATGACGCAGCTAATGTCACAGCTTGTCATAGGCAATGGTATCAGAACAGCACAAACTCCAAAACATCTTCACAAAACCCTTATCCTTAAGGTAGTACATCTCAAAGCTGTATTGCTCTATGGTCCAATTAGCAATAAAATCACATTTTTCTTTGCACAGATGAAGTCATCATCCTACTCCTACTTCTGCTGTGACAACTTGCAGATGATTGCTTCAACTGCCAAAAGCCTTCAGCGTAGCAAATGGTCCCAGCCCGCTCAACCCAGAGCCGTGAGGAGTCCCCCCTGGCTCCAGCTGGTGGTGCCTTAGTGAGTCTTTTTCCTTGAGAACCCTGTTTGCCTTAATAGAAAGAGCATATATTTTGAAAATGCTACTTGATGCATGAATGTAGATAGTGTGGCATAGGCTCACACTCACTGCCTGTATGAATTTCGAGGCTCCCCAGATTGTTCCATGTGTAGGGGAGTGGTTTCAGTTTTTTATGTGTGCATATTAATTATGCTTTCAGAAAGAGATGCTGCATTTTGAAAACCCGAATGTAGGAGAGCTAGGAAAGACAGCACAAAATACATTCAAATCTGAATTGTATTGATTTTTTTTTCATTTTCCTCCTTAAAAAAACTAAATGCTTTCTCCTATGAAAATATAGTGTCAGTGGCAATGTACTGTATGTGCAATAAACAGCTTTTTGTGGTTATTAAACACCCCAGCCTTGCCTTACAGTTTAACCCGCTATAAAGTCATTTATTGCATTGTATACTGTGTTGCCATGAAGGATATCACTTATCGCAGCATTCTAAATAACTACAACAAAGAGATTATTCATTTTCACAACAGAGAAGAAAAATGATTCGTCTGATTTTAACTCTCAATAGTAATGTGAGATGTTTAAGGCCTTGAAGATAGTTTAATGTGTGAGTTTTAATTATTTTCTAAAAGTGATAGCTGAGCTATTAGAATGGAACCAGAAAGCAGGTGGTTCTACACCTCTTATATTGGTGACTATGAAATATCATACCGTCTGGCAGGAATGGTCTCCTGGAGAAATTTTGTGCAAATTTAGAGAAAACAGCCATAACATTACAAATACTAACAAATCTTGGTATTGGGATTCTGAGTGAGGTAGAGCTGCTATTCCATTTTAATTATTTTACTGGAATTCACTGTAAGTGTTAGCTCTGAAACATCAAAGAATTTCCAAGGAATAAAAAATAAAAGCCTATGAGAGGCTATGTTTAAGGGGAATAAACAGAATCATCTGTGTAACTGAAGGCAGTCTAATCTGACATTGATTCTGAACAAAAATTGTTAAAATCTTCTTAGGACATACAATTAGCTAACGGTTATAAAGTAATTGTTGCCAATGAAGATAGTTTTATTTAAATCTGCCCTTGCCAAATAACTAGATTAAATTTCAAATATTGTCTGTAAAGTTAAATGTGATGGCAAGCTGCTCACTTAACAGATTAGATTAAGATAATAAGTAGGAGATAAAATCACTCACCCCATATTGCAAGGATTAAAAATATTTTGTAAAAAGTATCAATAAAAAGGTTATCATCATTGCAAGGGTAGAAAGGGTGGTTTTGTTATTCAGGAAGTGAGCTGATAGCTGATTGCTAGCCCAGTGCTATTCAATCGACCCTTTTCTTCCAGTTATTTAGAAATAAGTAGACAGCTATTCTTAGAAAATATCCTGATGTAATCATACTTTGATTACAGGTAGAACCTTTTTGATAACCAGTGGGGACTGTTTGATAGAGTATGTTTGGAAGAACAGGCATTTTATCACAGACAAACGCAAGCACAAAAGTCTGCGTTAAAGAGGAAGAGGGCCCTGAGTGTAAGATTTGTGCATGCTAGAAACTGGTAATTCTGCAAGCTTTGAAGTTCATGGAAGTCACCTGAGCTAACATGAGCTTTTAGGCTGCTTTTAGGAGCATGACTACAGTATTGGATGAGCAGGTAAGAAAATAGCGTAGGATTAGAGAGGTGATTATTCTCATAGATAGGACTGATGAGCTATTTATTAGAAAAGCAGGTTAACTTCAGGTGGCTGTTAGGAAAAAGGATCATAAACCAAGAAAATATGGGAAAAGAATTCCAGGGATACTCTGAGGGTCTATCCATACCATAGATCTTTAAGACTCTCAAGTACACAGTGTATAACTTACATGTATAGTGCATAATACATGCCAGTATTTCTGGTAGTGTAATTTTATCTATAAATATGTATGTATTTGTATAAAGAAGTAAGTATATATAAGTGTGTGTGTACATTTGGGAGGTTTGTGGTTTCATATCTTCTTCTCAATTACAATAGTGTCTGTGTAAGAATTTTAGCCATTTTAAAGAGCAAATGAATTCTTTTATTAAGCTGTTGTAATTCATCTTGCTTTACCTTGAACAATATTTTTATGCTTAAAATGCAGTAGTATCTGCTGTGACTAGTGTTGTGTAAACAACTATAGCTCCAGGCTAGCTTCATTGATCTCAGTAGCATAACAGACAGTAGAACTTGGCCCTCTAAAATTTAACGTCAGTTTTAAAATAATTTTAAAAGGTATTTATATATCTTCTCCTCCTCTGCATTGCTTGTAACGTGAGACCATCCATGTGGCTAAGAATACAGACTTGTCTTTTCTAAATTGAAGACGTTCTGCTCATACCGCTGGAGAAACAAACTAAAAAATAAGGCAACCAGATGTTTAAAAATGTTGAAAGTTCCTTTTTTTGGAAAGGTAGCTACGTTAAATAAACATTAAAATGCTATTTTTTCTATATAACTATTCATTTTAATGGCACCCCCAGAGTTCGTCCAAGGGTCTCTGGGTCACTTGGGAGAAAGTACAGTATATTTTGGCTCCACAGTCTTTGACTTGCTACAAAGAGCTAATTCTTCCAATTAATGAAATAAATGTTGCTGATGTAGATGGATTGACAAATTATTTTAAAGGCTAGTTTATTCAAGCAGATGGCAAGTCTGATACAACCAGAATGCTTTAAGGGGCTTTCCCTGGCAGGAAAAGAAGCCCTTGGAAGAAGAAGATGTAGTGACTATTCACGAAGGTGGCGCTTGCTCCTTTGGGCATCTTCTGTCCACAGTGGCACTGCAACAAAGCTAGGAAGTATGAAGACTTTTTGTCCTGTAGGGCTCTCAGTAGAGCTTTCTGTCTAGGGCAAAAGCAAACTGTCAGACAAGATACCAGTGATGAACATCAACAGCCGAGGTAGGTGTATGTCTGGGAGTCCCTGCTGGGCATACTGTAGTTTCATGAGCTATTTAATAGAAAAGCAGGTTAATTTCTTGTGCCTGTTAGGAAAGGTGATCAGAAACCAAGGAAATGTGGGAAAGGAATGCCAAGGATGCTCTGAAGTTTATCAATGCTTGCTTTATGATTAGGTGCTGAAAAGCTAAGTAGAGCAAGGGAAACTAAAGGGGGATTTCAAGGCTACAAGTCTGTTTATGTGGGTCAAAGACTTATAAACAGCATGTTTTCCTTTCAAAAATGTATTTCTCTCTTTGGGACAGCATCCTGAAATAGCCGCATTTTAATTCAGTTTGCAAAAATTTATGAGAGCAGTTGTATTGCGGTGTTGATATTTCAGGAGTGGATCAGCTCCCCAGATTAGTGTATTTACATGTGTCAGTAATGGTGAAGGTGGGTTACTGCACACCTGAGACCCTCTGTAGGGTATATTGATGTCTGGCTGCAATTTCTGAGCTTTACAACTTTAGCTAACGAATGTGATAGCCTCTGTGTTTCCAGACAGGAAATAACACTCACTGTCAGCTGTACTGTACATGGTGATGGAAGGTGTGTTCCTGCCTTGATAACTAAAGATATAAAAGGGGTTACAGAGAAAAGCTTCTCATCTCTCAGGGAGCACATCTACTTCTCGTTATGCCTTGAAAAATAGGAAAAATATGCATCAAAGAAGTCAAATGCAGGATTCCTTTTGCCTTCTTTGGAAGCAAGGCTTGAGGCTCTCAGCTGACACCCATCAGTGCAACATCAGAGGGCTGTAAGGTGATATAGGATGTTGCACACTGGAATAATCTGGATATACCAGATATACGTGATGTACCACAGCCAGACCTCCTACGCCATAGTGCTCAGCTAGGTCTTTGGCAGAGCACAAGGGTGTATAATAGCATATGCAGGGCTCCATGTTGCTGTAGCTAGGCTGCTTTTCTTCCCCATGTGCTAGCTCGTTTGGAGCCTGGTCAGCTATCTATGCGCTGTATGCTATGCTGTAGTATATACAGAAGACAAATGTCGCAACTGGGAAGAAAGCAACCATCCCTGTAGTGGAGTTAACATCCATGGTCTCTGGGTCTAGCTCAGGGAGAATAACAACTTCAAGACGTGGAATTAAATTGCTTTACTACTGTATGAACTTTAATGTTAATTAGCTGTATGTGTGGACATCTGAGCAGGACTAGCTAAACCTCTAAATCTTGACTGAACATTACTCTATTGGGAAATGCTGGACCTCAGTCTATGTAGATAGGTGAGTTTTTTCTTTGTTCCTGTTTATGGCAGGGGAGCTTTTGGAAGCTGTTTTATTTTCAGTCACTTGGAACTCAAATATGAGCTGTCAACCCGCAGAGCAGTGTAATATTACAGATAGTTGGATGTTGTTCACTGAGCCCCAAAGGCTAAATCACCTCTGGTTAAAATATCGGTTTTCATTGTTAGTGAAATTTGATTTTTCTAGAGAGAAATGTAGGGAATACGTGGAAGAAACTGACTTATCATTCATGTTCTGGTAGTAGCTTAGTCATAAAAACAGGTTGTATTTGCAGTACATGTGGATAACCTCTTATAATGTATTGTTTACAGAGCCCAGGAGAGAAATCTCAGCATCATGCCAACGCGAGAGTTTTGTTATCCCTTCTCTTGGGAAAAAGGTATACAAAGAAAATAATTCATTTGTTGTTTTCAGAGGAATATATTTACTGTCCAAGAATTACACATTGCAGATTGGTTTGATTACTACCATTAGCCTATCTGCTGCTGCAAAACATTTGCTTTGTTTCTTAAACAGAAAACAAAATATGGTGGTGAAGCTCAAACACGAGGGATGTGGAGAGTATGGATTTGCATTAAAAAGACTGCTTTTTCTGGCTGCATCTATAGCTAGACGTTGAGAAAGCAGCCACTGAGGTGATTTCAGTAGAGAAATTTGTGTGTTTAAAAGTCTATTTTTTTTAAAGTTTGTAGACTGAATAAAACACAATCCCCAATTTCTCCAGCTGCAGTCTGTCTACGGATTGCTCCAGAATCTCTGTGCCTTCAACCTCATGTCTCTCTCTCTCTCTTTTTTTTTTTTTTTTCCCCTCCAAACACTTCCAAGAGCCAAGAGGATAGTTGCTGGTATGCGGATGAAGGCTCTGAAAGGAAAAGAATAAATTAACATCAAATGGGCTTCTCTTCCTCCCACTCTGCATACAGAATGTCTTAAGGAGACCATAGCACAGTATCAGTACTGCCTCCCAACACGATCTGTATCCCAAGGACTCCTCCTAGTCCTTTGCAACCTCCAATAACTTCACTTAAAATAAAACTCATACTTTGGTCTTTCTTCTGTGAAATTACTGGTGGTGTCTTCTGGAAGGTGCAAATTGATGAATTCCCTCAGTTCCTTTTTATGTTTGAAAGAACTGTGCTTGTAAGGTGCTTTTCAGGGGCAACTTAAGAATAGCATCCTTAATTAATATCCAATTGGATTCAGCTTTAGACATGTGCTGTTTCACACTGTTAAAGAAACTGGTATATGCTTGATGTCACCTATATTTTCAAATGTACCCTACTTATGTTTTTTCTATCTAGCCTAAATATTAAAGGAAGAGTGTCAGTGAAATGTCAGCACTTACTGCGTTGTTGTATTGGTAAATACTCTTTAGTGAATCATGGTTACCTTACATTTCAGGCAAGAGAGGTGAGGACTGAGATGTGGAAGAACACTTCCCCAGGCAGCGCAGCACCCCTGGTCGTGGCTTTCCTGTGGTTCTTCTCCCAGCTTCACCAGAGACCTCTCAGATACCAGTCCAGCTGACAAAAAGGAGTGTGTAAAGTTTAATGTGCGAAGATGGGATTTATTTCTGGACTTCAAAATGCCAACTTGTTTTGCCATGCTCAGCAAGGAAGGAAACGTCTGATGCTCATGGTAAGAGAACATGGCTGAGAGTGTGGAGGGATGAAAGTTTAGCTGTGCTGTGATAATGTTCGTGGCTTTTCTTTATCCTGTGTGAGGTAACATAATCATGTTTAAGCCTCAGTGAAAGGAACCAGAAAACTCTTGTCACTATATGGTATCAACTTTGATCTGTTGTACCTGATTATGTGTTTTTTGTTTGTTACTGGCTCCCAATTTTCCCTCTTTGCTCTGTAAACTATACTCAGAGTATTGGATCACTTTGCTCCATATCAGTGAATCTGCTTATTGACATCCTGTTAGAGGCCCGTGCAAATAGTCTTCAAAAAGGAATAAATGAAAGACACTAGTGAAAAGCAAAGTTTGACCAGAGGGCAAAGTTCTGTCAAAAACACTTTATCTTTCTTTGTTACTGAGACACGACCAGATGTTTGTTTATAACAAAATGCCTGCGTTGGGATTTTTGAAAGCCCAGATGAGGAAAACTGTATCTAATTGCTGGTAGGAGTGCAGCCATGTCCTAGCTGCAACCTGGGTTGGTGTGTCCTAAAACACTATATTTGGAGATTCTGGGAGTGGAAAAAAAGTGTATATGTTTTCACTGAAAGGAGATAGGGCTGTCAGTTCAGAAACACACTGAACATCTGCTCTGGCTGAACCCTGTGGTTTAATTAGATTAAAGCCCCACGTTAAAATGATCATCAGTCAATCAGAATGCTTCCTTAGTCTGAGAAATGTAACATCACGCTCAGTGTTGCAGTTGCCGAGGAAGCCGATGTCTCGTGCTAAGAAAAAATATCAGAACAGTGAAATATTTCACAATTGTGGTTTCTTTGGCTTGTGTGACATCACAGACTAATGCTTAACTTAGGATCAAACAGCTTGGAATTTGTTATCCTAAAAGACTTTGAATCTAGCTAATTATGTTTAGCATATCTTCGCTATTAACTCTAGTTAGCAAAATGAAATGTAATTCGCGTTCTTCTAGCTTTGGGAGTGTTTCCAAACAATAAATCTGTAGCACAGACCGCAAATTTGTGTTGTTTCAGTGGCACAGAGAGCATTTTCCTTTTATTTCAACCCCTAGATAGCCATTTAAGACTACAAGTCTTATAAATTATAGGACTATGAATTGCCAAGAAAGCTCTGTTTTATTAATAAAAATAAAGCCACCATTACAAAAAGAAAACCCAACCCTGTCAGACAAATCAAGATCACCCTCTTGAGTTGGCATCTAGCTGTAAGCTAGTTGTATCATGTGTTACAAATAATCCCTTGCCATAAACAAGTTGATAAC
Source organism: Charadrius vociferus (assembly GCF_000708025.1). Classification (NCBI taxonomy): domain Eukaryota; kingdom Metazoa; phylum Chordata; class Aves; order Charadriiformes; family Charadriidae; genus Charadrius; species Charadrius vociferus. Next base: position 2,378,270 of record NW_009646631.1, read on the forward strand.
AATTGAGTAAATGTTGGTCTGAAGTATCTTAGACGATGATTTGTGAAGCTTTTTGCTGTAGAATTTTTGAATTACTTAGAATTAACTGCCTTGTTGCATTTATTAATGTGTTTAACTAGTTTGGTTTTGGTTTTGGTGTAGTGAAACAGAGAAGATAAAAATGTATATTTTCTTCTGCACAGTGCATGTAACAACACAATTTTTTAAGTCTATTTAATTTAGACCAGCCAGAAAATGTATTCAGCATTGTGGAGACACAGTGTTAATGAAAAAAATTCTGTAAGTCAATGTACAGCAAGTTGATGCTCCCTTTCAGAAACACCCACTGCATGTTGAGGAAGCATCTGGTGCAACTTGGGATGTTTTTTGTCACTGATTTTAATAGCCAAATGTGCAAAAGAGCTTACTGCAAACATTTCAAGGTTTTTGCTGATGGAAGTTACAGATATGAATTGAGAGACTGGAACCAAGGGACAGATTATGGCTATTTGGAGCCTGAAGCACATTATAGCGTACAGATCCTGTGTGCTTCTCCTGCCCCCCTTCTCATTCCTTCCCTCACACACTCTTGGAACTGCAACGGGAAGAATGCTTCCCTCTCGGGAAGCATCAGTGATCCTTTTCCTTTGCAGACAGGGAAATTCTTGGAAGACAGACAGCTATGTTCCCCCGTGCTTCAAAGACCTGGTTTTGCCTGGCCTGCTGCACTTTTCTCCAGCTGATATTTGACCAGTTCTTTATCAGGGTGATGCCGAAAGAGACTTTGCAGCAAAAGATCTCACTGACGTGAACGTTCATATTGCAGACCTTAAAAAGACCATGCTATATCAGATAAATGTCGTGTTGTCTATCCTTTTTGGGAAGATTGTGAACTAGTATAGTTTGAAAAATAAAGAAGGGAACTGGGCATCGAATATTATCAGATGATGTCATGATCTGGGATGGTAAGGAGCAGCATTAAGGTGTCTATATGTTAACCTCTCCTACCTGAACCTGCTCCAAAAAGTCACATTACAAGCAACACCATAGTTCTACGTAAAGTTCTGAAAAAGAAAGCTCTGCTCCTTAAGGGAGGAAGATGATAACAGAATAAAACAATGAAACATCAAAAGGAGATAATTGTTATTTTCTCATCTTAGATGTTTTGTTTTTATTGATTGTTGACCATGTCAAATTCCTTATGTTATTTCCATACATCCCAGCTCCTCTTCTCATTGTAACTTTTACTCCTGTTCAAAGGAAAAAAACACTGTAGGGGCAGTGAGCAACTTGTTGACAAAACAAGTAAGGTTCTCATTAGGGAGGGAAGCATTGTCTATCATTTAGAGTTAAATTTCAGTCTACTAAATATCTTCAAATGTTACCATGTGTTCATGGTGACTATTGTATTGGAAGGCATGACATTTGTCTGATCAAAGATTGAGTTGCTTGGTCGTGTGGTTGGCATTACACCATGGATGTTCAAGTTACTGATAATGCTCTTCAGATGCATCAGAGATTCGGTGTAGTTGGTCTAGACTTGCACTAAATGTTAGGTGCCAGAGTGGCTTCATCCTGGGAGAAAAGCAATGAGCAAACTGCTGAAATGAAGCAACAAAGCAACTGTAGGAAAAAAAATGGTATGTAGAAAGGTGATTTTGCTGGAGCTTCTGTTAAGAGGGTAGACTTTTATTGGATAAAAGGAGATAGGCTATATGTAGAGTGCTACAAAGAAATCAACACCACTGGCTGTGAAAAGCCTTGCACTGGCATCCAAAAAGCAATTTATAAAACTGGTAAACTAGCAACATTACATTAAAGCCAGCAACTCCAGCCTTAAATGAAACATTTGCTGTGATTTCTTCAGGAAGCGCCAGGTGTAAAGAAAAAGGATTTTAAGATTAAAAAGGCAGAGGGACAGAAGAGTATGAAATTGGAGTATTTAATGGTTACAGTGGTGGGAACTTGAGAGAGGACAAATAAATTACAAAAAGACAGGTAGAAGTCTATTAGAGCAAGTCACCAAGTGTGGTCGAATTTGAAGGATGGACATTGCCTATGGGGATACAGTTGGGCTGAGCAGAATGGAAGAACAATACCAGGATCTGAGGGAAAAATTACTCTGCATTGTCCCTGGGATCTGCAAATCTGCTTCAGATCAAAAGAAAACCAGGCTTGCTGGCACACAAACCAGCAGGAGAATATTTTATACTTTGGTTATTTTATTAAATTTTATACTTCAATTAGAACCCATCTGCAATTACATTTCTCATTTCTGTGGTATTTTCTGCCAGTAAAGCAGCCATTTGTCTAGCAGTGCCTATAACCCAGACACTGCATCAGTCTCCAGCACTGGACAATCCCAACACTGGAGCCTGAAAGCAGAAACCTCTAAACAATTCAGCCACTCAGCAAAACTACAGGAACAAGATAACATGTGACTAGCTGGGGTGGAGATGCCCTGAGGTAGTTTTCCAGGTTACCACCACCTGTGGTGGCCAGATGTAGCACAGAACAACTGTCCTGCAAGAATCTGCCCTGTGACTCAGGCTGGTGGCTCCAGATGGACGGGAGAGTGTAGCTGCGGTCACCACGTGTCACAGGGTGAGTGCGCCTGGCCGAGGGTAGCAGCATACAACCTGGCCGCTTTTCTCCTCCTGCTGCCCCACCACATCCTCCCACCCCACATTTCTGCTTAAGGACAAATCTGACACGGCTATGCGCAATGCTGTGTACACAGACGGTTATTATGAGAGCAGTTAACACAATGGAAAGTTACTCCTGAGCTTGCCTTGTGGTATCTTCTCTGTGCTGTCACACCTTGTTCAGTGTTTTATTGACACTTGAGGATTTTGGAAAAGCATGCAGTAATTACAGTGTATAATTGTGATCTGCATTTCTGATATGTAGCTTATCATAAAACGCCTCTTAAACAATTTCTTGTTTTTTTCTTGAAGCGTTGCTGCAAATGACATCATTTGTGTGTGAACTTTGGTTGGATATGGTAACACCTTGTAAAGTACTTTAACAAGGCAGAAATGCTTAAATAAAATTTGGGTTTGGTTTCAAAGATCTTCCCTTTAGGAGACTGCAGTAAATTCAACTCCCAGATTGACACCCTTTTCTCTGTATAAATTTAGTTTTCCAGGGTTAACATTTCTTCATGGTGCAGTGTAATTGCTTTACAAGGAAAGACTACAATAGTGCTATATATCTACAGTGGCTTTCCCTAGCTTTTGGAAAGTATATGGTTTTACAATTAAGCAACAGGGATGCTCTGGTCTGTCACGTATTTGGGTTTGTTAAATCCATTAGCAAGCAATAAAATCTCTGGTATTCAGTCTTGCTCACTATTTATATCTTATTTTTATCCCACCCTTTCACCCTAGGCTTTGATTTTCTTTCTCTTTTGCCATTTTATTTACAACCACTAAATAAAAACGATGCCACTCCTGCTTCACAGCTCAGCAGACAGGTAATGGTGAATCACTGTGGTGGGCTATGCCTATTCAGCCTCTGCTGCCTTTGCAGGTTTTCATAACTGAGCTTTCTCCATCACACCTCTAAAGCCCCTCTGAATGAAGTCTATCTAGTAAGGCCAGGCTCTTAAAATGAATGTGAGTGCTACAGGTTTCCTGTAGTTCTCTGCTTTCAGTGATTTAAGCACATTTTTTTTTAGAATACTCTTCTTTAACCCAATATATTCCTGCACTCTCCAGCCTGATGAAATCCTTCAAGTGCTGGGCAGGGCCTAGGATTCCCAAGTGATTCGCTGAAATGTCAGCGTGTTTTCAAGGCCCAAATTGAGGTTTTGTTTATAAAAATAGTAAAATAATTAAAAAAGGGGGTTAGAATGGAATAGATTCTGTGTACCCCATTTAGAAGTATGTGTATGGAAAGCAACACTCCTAATAAAAAGTCTTCATAAATCATTGTCCCCAGGTTCTGACTAATCATGGGCAGGCTTACACAACATGGGGATGTCTCACTTGTAGGGTTTAGTCTTATGAGACCAGGGCATGTTTATCCTCACTCAACAGGCAAGAAAGGGAAAGGACCTCACCCTGTTAGTCACCGCGGTGGTTAGAACATTTGCTAGTTGTGGCTGGGAGGGACTGATGCGTAAAGCCTTCTCCCTGTGAATGTATTAGCCACTGGACTGGTTATGGGGAATGGTGTCCTTTGCCACAGCCTGTTATGTCATGGGTAAACTTGGTTTGCCATGAGTTAGAAACTCCTCTCTGGAATGAAGCAGACCTCTAACAAAATCTTCTTTGCCCTAAGCAATTGCAGAGGACATCCACGTTGATACTCAGCAGAAAAAGCTGAGAGAGAAATAGAAGTCTGAAAGAAGTTTGAAAGGGAAGCATTCAGAATATGCGTGGGCAGGCTTCAGAATGAAATTTCTGGAGAGAAAAGGATACCTGTGTGGATGTTTTGGTGAATCTAAAGCCTTACAAAGAAAAGGCAAAAAATCCCAAGGCAGGTGAAGCCCAAAGCCTGTCATTTGTTTTGTGGCAATCTTCAGTCCCAATGATGCCTGGCATTTGGAAGGAGATGTAGGAACTGGAGAGGCTACCATCACTTGGAGAGAGTTTGGAAGCGTTCACGGAGAGTGCACAGCATGCAGAAGGGGGAGTGATAAAAGTGCCACTAAGCAAGAGGAGCTCCTCGGGGGAGCACTGAACACCAGCACAGCAGGTAAATTAATCTGGAAACAGTTTGCTAGCTGTTGGCTGGTGGTATAACTAAGGCAAGGACTGAATACAGAGGCAAGAGCTTCTGTTTAGCCAAACTGTGTAGTGGCATAAAACATGATGTAGGAGCTTCCTCTGAGTCTGAAGACAACACAAAGCTGGTATACAAAGCAGAACACAGGTTGAGAAATACCACTCCATGTTTAACTTGGTTATGTTTATTGGCAGGGCAGCTTTAGAAGACTGGAACACTTTCAGTTCACATATAGACCGTGTGATGATGGGATCAAGATACTGGGGTTTCAGGAAAGGCTGTAGGCAACAACAGGTGAAATGGAAACACAAGCTTTGCAACTAAGGGTTTCTCAGCATGTATGGGTGAAAAAATTAATGAGGATAAAATTTGCAATTGTATTTGGGGAAAACGCCTCTTTTAGTAGACCAAAACCATGTCAACCACATCAAGAGGTCGTGCTTACTGGAAAGACAGGGGACTTAACCTACTAAAGCCTTTGAACTCATCTTTCAGGTAACAGGGACGCTCCCAGCAGGGTATGAAGTGGTCTGAAGAATGGGTTTGTCTCTAGAAGACTTCCTTTGCAGCAGAGGTGGTGTTCGAGTTCCAGCCTTGCTCAGAGGACTGCTCCTGAGAGCTGATCCGAGTCTTTTAGACCTTTCTGTGAAATTTGCTTCACCTGCTGAAAAAAAATGCTTCGCCCGCTGAACTTAACTTCTGCTGGCATCGCAGTGCTCACACACAGAAACATTGCCTGAAACCCCCTCCCCTGCGTGTTCAGTGGGAGTCGTAGCCTGGTCCACGTAGGAAGTGATGTGGTGTGTCAAAGTGCAGCTGAGCAGCTTGACTCCCTCCAGCAATGCAGGGTGTGCAGCGCATATGTGCTGGGCTCCACTCCTCTGTGGAGCAACCTCAGCCTTCGAGACCATTACTTTTCAGGTTACAGTAAGTTCAATTAGAGTTAAGGTGACTGTTTCACTCCAAGCTGCTGATGAACTGGCAACTGCTATCTTGATGATCTGTTTGTGATTATCCTACTGAGAGTTACGTTTTATTTTATTTTTGCCTGTCGATATTTGCTGTCCCAGGGGCAGGGCATTACATTGCATGCTCTGTCTACAACATGGTTACTCTTCAAATACGTAAAGAGAGGCAAGTTATTCCTCTCAAATCTCTAGCTATTAGGACTCATTTTTAATGCTACATACATCTGCTGCACATCCCTTGGTTTCTGAATCCCCTGTTTCCATTCTTAAAACTCAAGATTTATTTAAAAGTGATATTGAGGTGATTAACTGTAAAAAAACAAAATAAAATTGTTTTTGCTGATTAAAGCAATGTCCCTAAACAGAGCATATGGTAGATTATTTTCAATGATGGATTCAAACACCTTCAGGGGCTGCTTGGTCTTTATATTTGTTATTATCAATGCTGTAATTTTGTTATCAAGATTGGCAGTTTCTTTTTACTGAAAAAGTTTATTACAAGGCTGACCCACCTAACACCTCCCTATTAGTAACAGAAACAAATAAGACTTGATTGTTCAGCTGCTGTCATTTAAAAAGACTAAATCAACCTGCCACAAAAGAATAATTCCCTCTGGTAACTTTATCCATTTGCCCTTGGTGGTGACACTGTGGATACCACCCTGGTTGAACTATATATTAGTTCCTAGAGAGGCACTTTGAAACATATAGCTCTCCACAATCTTGTAATTGAAAAAAATTGAATAGCCATACATGGTTCAGTAATCTGAAAAGAATGCAAAGGTTCAGTTCTAATTGCTTTGCACAATTTAATACCATTTTGCTGCACTTTCCAAATGGCTTTATTCTGCTGTTTGACGTATATCTAGTATATAATTTGGCAGCGGTGGCTATATACAGGCAGCACTGGTTTTTGAAAGGATGCGTCAGTATTTTTATTTTATGTTCTGACCACATTTTTAAAAGACTTACCTAACCAAATGACCCACTCTAGGTGTGTGCTATTCCGGCGAGAAGGCTGGCTGCTCCTCCAGAGTCCTGTGAAGAGTTCAGTGACCTGTGAGATGAGTTAAGGGCCTGACTTTAAGCTTATCCATTAAAGCAGTTGTTCTTCTATTGTGTCTTGGAATCAAGTCTCTAAATTCTCTTTGGCTTGAGGGAGCTTCAAAAGTTTCCATGAAGTATGTCCTTTTTAAAATTTACTTTGTAACATCCACTCAGATTGGCTTCTATTTGTTTTACATATAATTCTTCTAGGTGTTTCTGCATGTTAAACCTGGTATACTGCCTCTCTGTGAAAAGCAGCTATCCTAAAATCTAAGGAAGAATGAGTCTGAACAGACAGTCAGCAGAGCGGAACTTCAGCTTTAACTTAAAATTGCTTTTTTTTTTTTTTTAAACACTTGACATTATTTTAATGTCACATTTTGCTCTTAGTGCATTCCTCACATAAATCCTACATATAAAATGACTATGCTTGAGACTACTTTTTTTTTTTTAAATAAGTTTATCTAAAAGAATTGTTAATAGTATTAATATCTATAAATACCCCAGAGACTAAATTACCATGCATCTTTTCAAAGCAAATTCTCTTACGGCTGATAGGGTTGGTAATAAAAGTTAGTTAAGATGTAATTCAGAATATATATATATATATTTCAAGCCTTTTCTTCCAACTAAATAGAGGATTATTTTGGTTGATGGAGTTTTGTGTCTGGTTGTTTTAAGGTTTCTGTGTTGTTTTTATAATAATATGGATGAAAAAAATTCATACTGGGATTTAAAGCAGGCAACACCAATAGGGTCAAATTGTTAAAAAGCTTAGGAAAAGCACTCGCAATATTTTCAAGGTCTGTATAGATGTATATATGCAAAAGGCATGAATATAAATACAGTCACACATTTCATGTGTGCCAAAATGTGTGCTAGTAAATATTACAGCGCTTTTGGGAGTCTTATTGGAAACACAATCCTAGATGAGGGAAGTGTATGAGAATAAGTATATTGTCAGACTATGAGGATGTGAACTGCACGATGAACAGAATGAACAGCAGAGAGGCAACTTTCTTTTAAAAAGTAACTTTAAAATAAAATGCATCTTCTCCATATGTGGTGGGAGAACCAAAGACAAATGGAGACAAGGGAATAGAGAAGATAAAGAGAAATTAGTAAATGAAGATACACTGAAGTAAAAGCAATTGATAGTTGAGAAGAAGCTGAGACTGAAACTACTTTTGGATGTCACTTAGTGGCATTGCACAATGTTCTTTGTTCTAGGGCAAGCGGGCTTTAGAAAGCCTGTAGGAGATAGGAAGTTTGTCCAGAGTTTCTAGATGTTGGAGTCTATTTTTTATATACGTCACTCTCCAGGTGGTTCTAGATGCAAATTCTTGAAGCTTCCTAACTTTCAGCATATTTGTATCCCACTGATACTGTCTTTTCTCATTCAAGAATAAAAGTCTTTTATGCAAACTAATTTCTGATTGCCTATCAGTACATTGATTATAGGACATGACACTGTTTTTAAGAGAGGTTTTTCTTAAATTAAGATAGCCAATAGTAACTTTGTCTCTCTTGCCTATTTTGACTAGTCCTGCAAACAGTTTGGAACTGATTACTCAAATCTTGGCCAAGCAATAGTCAGGTCCAGACTACTTTCTGTGGAGATAGATATAGAGTCCACTGGAGGTTATTTTACTATAGCTGAAAAAAGAAGCATTGAATTGGGAATCAACAATAAGAATGAAAGAGTTAACTTCTACAGTTTTGCTGCCACTCTTCTGTTGCAGGGACATTACTAACAAAGGCTTGATTGTTGTTTTTGCTGCAAGTATTAACTACAAAAGAACTTTATGAAGGTCCCAGACACAGACTGGCATTTAGACTGACTGTCCTTTTCCAAAGCAGCTTTTATATTAAATGAGTCCATTATTAAAACATGGTAGCTTTAATTAAATCTCTATAATCTCCCATCAGGAAAATTGCATTAGCCTGCTAGCCAGGAAAATATGGTAAGTCCAAACACTATCCCTGTTATTAGTGCTTAATTGTCTGTTGGAGTGTTTGATCAAAGGCCTGGAGATTTTGGTGTTGTTTTGCAGTAAGGCTAGCCCAATGTACTCAGGAGTGTGTGTGTGTGAGGGGGTTTATAACAATTACAATTCTTTATAAATACTGAACCTACAATCCTAAAGGCTGCACAAAATACTCCTCTTGTACTGGTCTGGGTCCTCCTCGTGTGGTGCGGTTGCACCACTCTAGAAGTGCTTGAACTAGCAGAATTTATTGTCAGGTGAGAAAACAGATAAGTGGGTAAGATGCGTTTACCAAACATAGATGTGTCTTCCCCTAAAGGTTGTAGTGCTGGGAACTCTAGGTATATACACAAATAAAATTATTTTTCATTTAAGTTTTGGTTAGATTATGTTAAATAATTTGATTTAAAATCACACCTTTAAATACTGGTTCAGATGTGAGATCAGAAGCATCCCTAAAGGATTTCGCCCGTCTCTCTGGATAAGAGCACTAGAGATACAGAACAGGTAAACAACAATAACTGATGTGGTTGTTTAATGAGTGGAATTGTTTGCATGTTTGTGTCCAACTTGGCTTTTAAGATTTACACTTAATTCTTATCTACTCACCACTTTTGTTTAAGTGACATGGTGACAGCAGACCAAGATGGGGAGTGGTGCACAGGACACCTATTTGCACAATGTGTGATTACACACTACTATGGAGAAGTACTCAGGTTGTCTGTGTCATCAGAGGGGCTAATTCTTTCTTCTAGGGAAAGGCAATAAAAGAAAAGATCATGGAGCTGTTTGTGCTGGAAGTCCACTTGTCACTTACTTGCCCATCATCACTGCCCTTCAGGCTCCCACTGAAATCACTGACAGCTGCTGTTGACTTCAGGGGAATGAGCATGAAGTCCCTTGTGACAAATATGAAAATGATGGTAGTCCTAGACTTCTGAGTTTTATAGGAATGCAATTATCTTAAATATGGGCTGTTACTACCACCACAAAAAAAAAGGGGGAGGGATGCAATTACCCAGAGAGCATGTGGCATGCTTTTCATTGATTAGACTGTCCTGTTTGATTAAATTCCTCAGTATTTTTAATTTTCTGGCCCTAATTGCTGCCTTACATCTTTCTTGGGTCCCTTTGTTCTATCTCATCTGCTTTCAGGTCCAGATTTATTTTCAATGCATTCATATTCTCCACAAACGTATCCTGTCATTATGTGTTTTATCTGTCTCTGCAGATGGTTATTTGACAGAAACTTTCCATCGACTCCAGAGAATAGGTCCCGTAAATACCCTTTTTGGTTCTCAGATGGAGTACTTGCAAAATGGAATTGATTAAAAGGTCACAAAACATTACTGTTGCAATGTCTGGATTGCTCCATCAAAGTTGTAGTGTGACAAATGTGTGCAAATCTTTTCAAGGGCCTAGCCTGGATTTTAAAGAATTGTTTTATCTGTCAGATCAGCTTTCTGATGTTTGCCAATGAGAAAGGCATTTTCAAATTAGAGATACAAACTAGTCTCTCCTCTTACACTAGTGTCAATTAGTCGTAACTCTGGAGGTAATGAGGTTCCCCTAGTCTGAGTTACGGTAGGATTGTGATTTATCCATTTTCCAAATTCTGTCTCTAAGTTGTTCAAAAAAGCTGTTTTGAAATCAATAGCTTTATTAGTATAACTAGCTAAGGTAAGACTTCTTGTAGAAAGTGCAAGTAACCACCTGGGTTTCTGGGTGAATACCTGGGTCTTTCAATGTCAGAATGACTGATGGGGAGCCAGTGAGTATAAGTAAATCCAGACTTGTTTCACAAATAGCACATGACACAGGAGAAGAAATAACGGTATGTCCTTTCCTGCTCAGAAAGTCACAGAAGGCCAACAAAGTCTCAAAGGTGATGATACTAATTTACAAGGATGTCATGGCCAGGGCTTGGCAAAAATTCATTCTCAGCTTATCTTCACAGCAGCCTTTACCATCTTGTTATCTAGCTGTCCTACATCAGGATATAAATTTGCCCCTCACCCTTTAAAAGGCATATCCCACAAATAATTATTAGCCACTGTCTCTTAGTTTTCTGCATTGGATCCCAATGGAGGCAATGTAATTGTAACTTCTATTGCCAGCTATGTAAGCCCCATATGGTGCTTGCTCCTTGTGATCTTTCTAGCAGAAAAACCTCGCTGAGCTGATGTGTACGCTCCGTGGTAAAACACAAACCTTTGCTCTATGCTGAAGGCAAAGCCTCAGTGTGAATAACCTCTGTCTCTCTCCATTCACTTGAGAGCAGAGAGAGATAATTTATGTCCCTCTGCAGCATCATTAGTGAATTGAGCACTTGAACTAAGCTTCAGGGACTTGAATAAGGAATTGTTTCTACCTTTCTTTATGCGCTGTCACATAAGCAGAACTTCTTTGGGATGTAGTAAGTCAGTTTGTCTCACTCTTGGTTTAGCTAGGCAATCACTAGGCAGACGGGCGTCAAACTGACAACTGTCTTCTTGACAAATTATGCACGTGTTCTTTGCAGAGTTTATGTGTGTTTCAGGTGGATTTCATAACGGACTTTACACAGGTGTTTGAGGGAAGTTTCCTTCAAATTCTGCTCAGAGATTCATGGCATGGTTGAGGTTGGAAGGGACATGTGGAGGTCATCTGGTCCAACTCCCCTGCTCAAGCAGGGCCACCTACAGCCAGTTGCCCAGGGCCATGTTCAGACGGCTTTTGAATATCTCCAAATAGGGAGACTCCACAACCTCTCTGGGCAACATGTGCCAGGGCTTGGTCGACTTCACAGTAAAAAAGTGATTCCTGATGTTCAGACAGAATCTCCTGTGTTTCAGTTTGTGCCCATGGCCTCTGGTCCTGTCACTGGGAACCACTGAAAAGAGCTTGGCTCTATCTTCTTTGCATCCTCCCTTCAGGGATTTATACACGTTGACAAGATCCTTGATCCTATCGAAACAATAATTTCAAAGGGAACAGGATTTGTGAGTGAAAATCAATTTGCCTATGGGTTTGAACAAAGCTGCTTTTGCATGAATTCTGGAAGTGGAGTACCTATGTTGGTAGGATATGTGGATGTAGTGCTTAACCTTCACTCCGTAATGTGCAGCCATTTGCAGACCTGCCTTTCCATCCCAGAGGAGCACTTCACCGCATGGGCAGCAGAGCTGACTGGCACATGCACAGTAAATTTGAAGTACATTGTCATGTGCAGGTTGAGGGGAATGGTGGTAAGAGAGCATCCAACAAGCACTCAATTTGTTTGTGTGACTAGTAAAGGGTGATGTGCCAGATGAACTGTTGTGGTGGGGAGGTCGCAACACATAAGCCTGGATTGTAGGATGATAAGGAATGTCTTATTGAACCTGACAAGTGGCATCATTTCTTGAACAGTGAGAAGTATTCAACATGTGACAATGTTGTCCAGAAACTTTTAGAGGTTGCTGGTGTTATTGCAGTTTATCTAAATTATTTGGATGACAAAAAATATTTCCAAATAAATATGACTTTGCGTAATCTTAAAGTGATATAGAGAGATGATAGAAATATTGCCATTCAGTAGAACAAGAAAACAAAATTGTAAATGACAGGACAGTCCCAGTTCTGTATTTTGCAGTGTCTAATGAAATGACAGACGCAGTACAATCTATTATAGATGGCAAATGTCAAAGATAGAATTCTCTCAAGCACTTTTGGTTTCTCATTAGAATTAATTCACTTTTCTTTCCGAGACTATATTTTCATAGCAACATTTGTGATTTCTCATATAATAATATTACTTTAAAAAAAATCCCCTTTGGATGTGTGTAGGCTGTGAAGTAGCACATTGCCAAGTTAGGAAATACATCTTTTCAAAACAAAGTCCTATAACAGGAGCAAATAAACACAGAATAATAAGGAGCAACTGTCAGAGAGGTCCACCAAATTCCGCCACCACTGGAGAGGGAGGCAAATCTTGTTCTTTTGTAGTTTTTCCTGGCTAGCAAGAGAGCTGTACACACAAGTTTCCCTGAGTCTCTTTGATCTGTTCTTACACTGCTGTGTGCTGGTACCGGGTCTGCTCTTACCTGGTGGCCTGTACACTCACGCTGATGGGTTGTGATCAGTGGCACAGAGTCTAGTTGGAGGCCTGTAACCAGTGGTGTCCCCCAGGGGTTAATACTTGGTCCAATTTTGTTCAATATATTCATTAATGTCCTGGATGAGGGGGCAGAGTGTATCCTCAGCAAGTTCGCTGATGATACCAAACTGGGAGGGGTGGCTGACTCTCCAGAGGGCTGTGCTGCCATCCTGGACAGGCTGGAGAGCTGGGCAGAGAAGAATCTAATGAGTTTCAACAAAAGCAAGTGCAAGGTCCTGCACCTGGGGAGGAAGAATGCTCTAAGCACCAGTATAGGTTAGGGGTGGACCTGCTGGGAAGTAGTCCTGAGGAGAAGGATCTGGGGGTCCTGGTAGACAGTAAATTACCCATGAGCCAGCAATGTGCCCTTGTCACCAAAAAGGCCAATGGAATCCTAGGTTGCATAGCGAAGAGTGTGACCAGTAGGTCGAGGGAGGTCATTCTCCCCCTCTACTCAGCACTGGTGAGGCCACAACTGGAATACTGTGTCAAGTTTTGGGATCCCCAGTTCAAGAGGGACAGGGAACTGCTGGAGCGAGTCCAGCGAAGGGCAACTAAGATGACTGAGGGATTGGAGCATCTCCCTTATGAGGAAAGGCTGAGAGATCTGGGACTCTTTAGCCTGGAGAAGAGAAGGCTGAGGGGAAACCTTATTATGGCATACGAGTATCTAAAGGGTGGGTTGAAGGAGGATGGAGCCAGACTCTTTTCAGTGGTTCCCAGTGACAGGATGAGGGGCAATGGGCACAAGTTGGAACATAGGAAGTTCCATTCAAATACACGGAAAAACATCTTTACGGTTAGGGTGACAGAGCACTGGCACAGGCTGCCCAGGGAGGTTGTGGAGTCTCCTCTGGAGATTTTCCAGACCCGCCTGGATGCAGTCCTGAGTAATGCGCTCTGGGCAATCCTGCTTTAGCAGGGGAGTTGGACTAGATGATCTCTAGAGGTCCCTTCCAACTCTGAAGATTCTGTGACTCCTGGCTTTGCGCCTGGCTGGTCCTGCAAAAACCTCAAGGTCTGCTCAACAGGAAGGCAGTGTGCCTGCATGTATCTTAAGGTGCAGGTCCTTACCTTCTTTTTACTCTGTTTAATGTTCCTGCTAGAAATTTAATTCTTCTCCTTTAGTTTTACAGTGCGAGAAGCTGAACACGGGAAAGAAAAACACAAGCATGTAAACAGGCAATGCGTTGTAATTTAGGTGCTGAAGCACGACTGTCATCCCTCCAATTCACCTGCTAAAACAGCTCTGGTGGTTCTCAGATGTCACATACGGCTGTTGCGGCTTTGCCAACGGTGTTGGTCTGTCCTTATAATGATCATGTTCTGTTGTTTTGGCAGACTACTAACATTTTCCTGAGGAAGGAACACATACAAGGGAAGAAAAACAATGAATTCAAGTGCATCGAGCTACTTAAAAATAAGGTTCACTGCCACCTCCCCCATGATACGTTGCTGTGAGTAAAGCTTCAGCACCAGTGTTATGTACAGAAATTGCAGTGCAGGGCTGTCAGTCCTCATTATTTAGAAAGCGAGCAAATGGATTGCATTACTTCTTCAAACAGTCTTCTGAAATCAGCCTGTTGAACACAACAAGAGGCACCAGTGCAGCTATAGACTTTCACATGGTTTGAATTGAAGCCGATGTATTTCCTCCACTCTCCCTGCAGCATGACAGCGCCAGTGTCAGAGCATGAGCAGGGAAGTACTGGATTGAGATGCAAAGGCAACTGTGCTTTATGATTTTTTTTTTTAATGAAAATGTAACAATGTTCACTCGGTCTAGGGCTGAAGTGAAATATTCAGTTAGGAATAAGCCTCACAAATATAGAAATAAAAAGGAGACTGTAGCATGCACTGGAAATTGTAGCCTTTTGTTGGCATTCTGCAATACTGTGGTAGTCTGTGAAAAGTTTGAAATTTGTGACTGTCCCAGTAGCATCATGGAATCTGTTTAACGGAAATTCTTGTCACTGTGGAACATTTGTAAAAAACTCACCAGACTAGAAGCGCCCATGCACTGGAAAATTTAATTCTTAGGAAGCTCTGCTGCCATTATGGGCTCTTTCATATTTCAGTAATGAATTACTACTCTGAAAATAATAAAGCAGCAGTAGGGTAGAATTCCTTTCAGCCATAAGAGGGCAATGGGTACAGAAATCCATCGTTCTGGTTATGGTGCTAACTTACAAATGATGAAAGTATAATGATTTCTTTATATATACTGTTTGCATGACCCAACTTTTGTTAAATGTTTGCTAAACTGTACTTGGATCACAGTTAGTGAAATACAGTATGTGTGACCCAAAGGCAAGGTTATTTATCACTAGTTTTTCAGATCTGTGGATATTTTGCTTTTGTGGGACTTCTGTGGCCAGCGGCAGTTCTCTCTACTCTTTTCCTTTGGTCTTTTGCTTAGGAATTGTGCAGAGCCTCAAACATTTTAAAATACAGCTTAACAGAAAGAATCTATTTGGTAAGTCATACCCTCCTTCAGTTATAATTTGTGATTAAAAGTTGTGAGAAAAACGCTCTGCGTATAAAATCCTTTGCTATCACATCGGTGTCAGCGCTGGCTTCTTTTCCAGTTTACAGTGCCATGTTTTACCATTGCCAGCTTCTTTTCCAGTTTACAGATTAGCAGAAGTTGTCTGTTCTGGTGGCAGCAGCAAGAGGTGTTGGATATGAAATATGACCATGTATGTGTTTAGAAAAACTCAGGTATGTTTTTTGTAGAAAATGTTCATGTTTGGAGTGAAAATGAGAAGAAAGTTGAGATGAGATTAATAGAAATAATTCTTCAGTTCTAGAAGTACAAAGACCGCTTTATTAAACCTGGGTGAAAAACCCCTCCCTTTCATTTGAAGAGTAAAAACTTTGTACACCTTCTCTTTTATTGCTGTGATGATGCATAGTGCTACAATTTCTTTCCC
>NW_009646631.1:2394060-2401933 GCF_000708025.1 Charadrius vociferus
TCCCTACACCTTTGTACTTATCTACTCATGTGTCTGGCAGATTATGATGTAGAATACAGTTTTATATTTCTGACTAAAAGCCAAGTTTTAGCTCTCCATGTACTGCCTTCTCTGAGGTGTCATGTTCAATCAATGCTATGAACAAATTGCTTTAAGTACATATTCCTCCTTCTAGTATTATTTACTTTTATTCTGACAAACAAACTAGAACCAGAGTAGTCTAAAATTTGAGCATGGATTCATTTTCAGCAGGTCAGCTTGTAATAGAAAAAATGTTTAAACTTGTTAGAGAGAGGCATATTAATGAAAGTAAAGGAAGTTCAGAAGGCTAGGAAATTAATTTTATTAATTCAATATGGTGTATATATGCTCTTTCACATGAATTCTGGTTTATTCTGTTTCTAAGCCCACTAAATACTAATGAGGGTAATCATGGTGACTTCTGGATCTACTCCTTTTGTCTCTTTTCTAATGTACTGCTGTGGGGTAAAAATCCGCAGATATGCAATGCCATTGTAGGCACCAGAGACAACTTGAAACGCATAATAAAAATTCTCAGTTTATTAGATTTGTCCTTCTGTGATTAAAAACATATCTTAACAGCAGACATCTGCTGGACAACTTACGTGGTTCCTTATTGTCTTGGTATGTGAGAAAATACTGCAGGCTGTGTTGCTCAGCGTTGTTAGACCCTACTACGTTGCGGATGCACAGGAAATTAAGCATATGCTCAGTGGTGGAGTTGTAATAACATGCAAGTTTGGTGTAATCTGTTGAAATGAAAGAGTGCCATTCCTTGTGCTCTGCCCTATGGAAAGTAAAAGGAGGGAATGACAGGAGCCCTCTTCCCTTGCCCGATTTCTTGTGTTATATCTGATTGGCTGTGAATCAAGTTTGACAGAAGAAATAAGTGTGTGATAAGCAGCATGTTAACATGAAAATAATTTTGCAGCTGTTCCTTTGAAGCCTTGTACTATGGCTATTTTGTGAAGAGATGGCTATACAGAACAGTGCTACAGAGCAGTGTTACCGAGTACTGCTTTCACTAATTTTCACAAGAGAAGTTAGGTTACTTTTTTTTCCCCTCAGTAAACATACTTCCTTCAGGCTTCCTTAAATGGGATATCTCTTTCCTTAGCATAAGTACTTTTCTCCCTGTGAGCACAACTAACCAATCATTTGAAAGGTGACTGCTTTGAAGTCAAAATAGCAAAATAGTACTGTGGGCTGCCAGCATGCAGCAGACTTGGTTTGCGTATACTTTCAAAGCAAAAAAGACCTTCATTGTTATAACAAGGCATTTCAGAAATATCCGGGGCCAGCTCTGTGTTTTGCAAGTAAATATGCAATGATGGCCATGAAAAAAGTCACCAAGGATGTAATATTTATTTACATACACATGGTTCATCTGAAATTTGTGTACTACAAAGGTATCAAACCAGGTAAAAAGCTTTATGAGCTAGGTTTTCAAAATGTTGACGATTCATATGAATAAAAGTATATTCAAATTTATGATAGAGAAGGTTTAAATCTTCATGTTTCAGGACACAAAGCAGCCTATATGGAATTTTAGTAAGAAACTCATCTTGAGTCTAAATATACAATTTCCTGTTGCAGTACTGGACTATTTTCCCCAAAATCCAAGTAAAAAATGGAGTACGTAAGAGCAGTGGCCTGCTATTTTGATATGCTATGACGATTACCACAGAATTGCATCTCCATATACTTCTAGAAGGACATAGATATATCCTGTCCTTGCTGACAACCTGGGAGCTTCGGTAAGTATTAAATCCTTTGTACAGTTAATACCATATTATCAAAGCGCTAAGATCCAGAAATGGAGCTTTGTGCCTCTACAGAATGCAGACAACAATTGAGGTTAAACCTCTAGAGCTCACGTCTTGCATCAAGGTAACATGTTCAATCACCAGGAAATACAGAGGTGGAGGTATGTGCTGGGCAGTTATCAGTCCAACTCTTTAGGACTGATGATCATTGCTGCAAAAAGGTTGATCAGAATTAACACAGTACCAAGTAAGTGTTGGCTTCTCCATTTCTTGGCCTTATCAAGTTGACACTGGAAACATAGAGAATACCTATTGGTAAATCAGAATGTCATGGTTTCAATACCGAAGCAACTGAGTTAATTCTCTGCCCTGTGGTATATGTGTGTTAGAGAGTGTGAAAGTCAAACTGAATGACTTTATGATGCTTTCTTGATGTTTTTTGGTAGGTATGAGAAAGGCTGAAGAGAATGCCCTCCCCAGTGGTTGAGTCTTGCTCCAAAGAGTTAATTTCAGTAGACATTTCAGCTGGATTCACTCTTAGCTGTATCTAGACTGAGTGACAGAGAAATTCCTTGGAGCTAAGCTGTGAGTGTAATGTGAAGAAAAGTCAACACATGCTATGAGAAATCAGGGATGTCTTTTTCCAGTGTTTAACTTGGTGCATTGTATGAATGAAGACTTTTCTTCCTGAGACAGTTCAAGTGGTATAGTAGCATATATGACAGCAGGCTTTGGGACTCAGCAAGGAGTAAGTGAAGAAGACTGAACAATTCTCCTCTGGGAAGTGATGAAGAAGAGGCTAATACCTAGCGAGTATGGAGAGCTTTTCTTATCTGATTTGTAGGCTGCAAGCTAGAAGCTCCTTTGGGCTATGTTTTACTGAACTGCATGAAGAGAAAGTTGCTTATTTTTTATAAGATTTGGAACCTTTCCTTTTCCAAAGTCTTCTAAACAAGTGTTTGATAGCTAACCTGCAACTTCTATAAGTGGTATGCGTATTTTTTCATCCACAAGATTTCCTTTTCCCATGTTTTTGTTTAATTTTCCCTGTGTCCGATTAAGCAGGTGAATTACTATGTGCATAAGTAGTATATTTTTCTTGAAAAGAAGGCCTTTGATAGTGCTCAATTCTGACAAATTTAGTAACTGTATATGCTACCTGATGTCAAAACAATTTACCTGTTTTTTTATAGCTACAGTTAGAGCTGGTTTTATGGGTACTTTAGTCCAAATAAATATTCCTGACTAAGCGGATCAAGATAAAACCACAATCTGTAGTTGCTTCTTTCAACAAATACCAGATCGGGACAGTCATTTGCCCATTCATGGGGTTTCTGGCTCCTTTCTTATTAGACATTATGCAGCAGTTAACAAAAATCTAGAAGAAGCTTACGCTTGCTTTTGGACCCTGGTCAAATCTGACTATATTCCGATAAGGAGGATTTAAAGCAGCAGGTACGTACATAAATTGTACATTTTCAAGTAAAGTTGTGGGAACAGATATAAGAGGCAAATGAGACAGAGGTTCTGCTTTCTGAGGTGTGCACAGTAAAGATGAAAATCCTAAAGTTTCTTCTTCTGATCTAAGGAATTTAGAAGGTATCACATGGGAGATCTTTGGTAATACTAGAAATTGTTCCCACTCCTGCAGACTCTGGCTACCATGAAAATGCTTATTTTGTCTTTACTGGTTGACTAAGTGATTCCAGGGGGGTTGCTCAGTGTAAGGAAGAAATGTAGACTCTGATCCTGAAGGTAGTTGTCTCAGTATCTTAATTTTCATTACAGAACTAGAAAGCTCTACCTCTTTTATTTTTTTCTGGAAGGGGAAAACCCCTCACTTTTTGGTGTACCTTCTGACTTTTAATAATACCACAGACCTCTTTGCCTTGCAGTGAACCAGTTCCACAAGGAGATTGCCACATCAGATTATGTGAGTTTGCTTCATTTCCAGGCAGTGCTATTTAATATACATCTGCTATGTAATAGATGCAAAAAACCAAAATGATTTTCAGTTGTGTTAGTCTTTATTGGATCTGACCTCTGGTCTAGGAGGTGAAGGGAGAGTGGAAAATGAAAGCTGATTTGGTATTAGCCCACTATTCATATTAGAAAAAGTAAATGCTTTTGCGGTTTTCCTTACAGAGGTGTCTTTATTCATTTGACATGCCTTTAATAACTAATTCTAGTTGTCTGGTTGCCAAGATAGATTTCCTACAGGCAGACTTAAAAGTGATTTTGTCCTCTTTGAATGCATAGCTTCAAATGATCCCAGAACAGCAAACATTAAACTTCCCCCTAGACCTTGAGATTTTCTGAAGCGCTGTAATAACATAAAAGGATAAGACTATTAGAAAAAAATAAATAAATGAATTAAGCATGCTCCATATGATATGAGCAGGACAATAAAACTCCTTGTTTTTCTGTGATAGCTAATATCTCCTTTCTAGTGTCTGTATACTGTGGATTTCTCACTATGCCCATTTTATGGATTTCGGTATTGCCATTCGTAGATGCCTGGGGATGAGAATGTTTTGTAGGTTTCATCTGAATGCAAGGAGCCAACAGACCCCACAACTTTTCTTTCACAGATGGCTTTGTTGCTGTTTCTTTCTCACATTCTCACAGACCTTTAAATGTGTATCTATGAGCATACATAAAACTGGCATGTGAACTGTGAAGTAGGATGTCTTCCTTGTCATTTAACTGTACTATGCACATAAAGCAATTAGGAGCAATTTTCAGACTTGGCTTCATACAAAAACAAATTGAGGTTGGATCTGCTTGTTGCTTAGAGAAAGAATATTGTCATTTCCAGGCATGGACTCACACTGTCAAGGGGTATGTATATCTGCTATGAGGCCGTCCCCATGCTTTAAGTTTGCTTAAAATTTGGTAATTGGCTCTAGTGTACTGATAGCCAAAATCCACTGCTCTTTGGGTTACTGAAGTCTAATAAGGTATCAATTACTCTGTGGGTAATTACTACAAAGCTTTTTACCTCAGCTAATTTTTAAATGAGCTGGATTTGGTAACAGAAGCAGCTTTGCTGCTGAGAAGGACTCAGGCAGACTCAGTTTTTTCAGCTGCGAACCTTGGTGTTGCCATAGACAGGTGACCCAGTGTCCAAGTCACCTCATTCAGTGCAAGGAGTTTCATCTCTGTCCTGCAATGCACTGAGCAGACAGACCAGTCCTGATCTCTCCCTGAAGTTGAGTCATTTAATTGTCACCTTCTGAGAGGCGATTTCATAGGATGCCACCCACTCTTCCTCCTGGGCCTTGCCCACCAGATATTTGTCCACTGCTCCTTTGACAAGCTCTTTAAGCATGGTTGACAAGAACAATATGTTTTGAAATAAGAGATCACAGCAACAGCTTGTGCAATGCCCATGCCTTTCCATTTCACTGTAGAAAACACCTTGTGGATAATCCTTGGGTTCACCCTGTTTAGCTTTTTTAATGGTTACATCACAGTGACAGCTCAATAGCATTGGTTTGAAGGCATGAGTCCATAGAAACAACTAAAGAGGACCTATTTCTGGCAGCTGTATGCACTTACATCAGAAGTTCTTGTCATTTCTCCTTCCATACATTATCTTACATCTCATACAATGCAATTTAATGTCCTTTCTTTTAACTGGGTGACCTCAAGGCCTTTTGACATACCATTCTGACACTTCTGTACTGCCAGTACCACAGTCATCAGCAAATTTTGTCAGCATGGTTTCATGTTTTTATGCTAAGGACACTGCTGAAAACATCAAACGTGCTCAGTCTGAATTGTGAACAACTCCATGAGTAGCCTTCTATGGAGCTGATAATACTTCTCAATTACTACCTCCTCTTAGCCAGTTCCCTGTTAATCCTGTTTTTTTCCCCCAGTTTTCCTAGCAATTTACTCCCTGACCCTGTATTGAATGTTTGCAGAAGCATAGACAGATGAGTTCTTCCTTTGGGAGACTGGTTTACTTTCTGAATGAAGCTGCAGGGTTTGTCTGGACAATCTGCCTTTGGTAAAACCATGTTGCTTATTACCACATTTTCCAGATAGCCCTCCATCATTTTTTTTTTTCTTAAAAATTTGCACCTTCCTTGGTACCTATGAGACAGTAAGTGTCTGTACCACTGTATGACTCTCAGTGGTGCAGGGATCCTATGACATAAACTAAATTTCATCGTAATTGAAAAGCAAAGTCATACCACATCTCCTTTGCTGCAAAAGCAGGTTTTTTAATGGCAGGGATATGATAAATGATTGCACTTGAAAAAGCCTGCAGATTATAACATTACCCTGCCAAAATAAAACTATGAAAGCTAGCTTGCACAGTACAAACCTGCTCAAAGGATTGCAATTTTAAAAGCAGAGCAGTTGTTTTGAAATGCAATTAAATATTTTTGAAAGTTTCTAATAAATATTGTATTATTTTTACAGGACACTGATTCTCATGCCATGCAAGTTATAGCCATTTAATTGTATTTTATATGGTATCAAACTTTCTG
This sequence comes from Charadrius vociferus, assembly GCF_000708025.1. Classification (NCBI taxonomy): domain Eukaryota; kingdom Metazoa; phylum Chordata; class Aves; order Charadriiformes; family Charadriidae; genus Charadrius; species Charadrius vociferus. Next base: position 2,400,350 of record NW_009646631.1, read on the forward strand.
CCAAAATGCGGTGTTGGAATGTTTTTCGTTGTTACGGGTCTATCAACATTACATCATTTACTCGCTGCATCATGTGTGACACACATGTCTGTGCTTAACCTTTACAGTTAGGATATTTGAGCCTACTTTAATCAAATGTTATGCTACTAAATGGGTGTTATTCTTTAAAGCTTCCTTGCTGAGGAAACAGGTCTGAGTTTTCATATGTCTACCCACTAGACGATGCTATCAAATTTAATAGAATCATAATTACTGACAAATTGGCACGTACTAGAGGCCAAAATTTAAACTTGGTTGCCTTAGTTCTATTGCCTTAACCCTTCTTTCTCATGCAAGCATCCATAAGCTATGGACTGGAAGATGCATGTCCCCAATCTCAGGAAACCAGTAACACCAGTGGCTTGTTTGCAGGAGACAGAATGGGATAATGCTGGAGTTGTTCAAATGCAAAGACATCTTTCTTCCCTTATAGAGGTGTCTGTGGATGTCCCCAATACACTCTGCCTCTTCTTCACTGCTATCGATCTAGAGAAGAGACAGGCACCCCTTTCATCAGCTCTCTTTCAATGCTGCTGCGTGCAAAGCCTTTGGGGTTGGATTTCACACCCCTCAAGATAACTGAGAACAAGATTTGCTCGGTTATTGAACAACACAATGTAGCTACCAGTAACCCGTCCCACAGGGGCCTTTATTCACGGATCCCTTGGTTAAGCTGATGACTATTTCTCCATTCTGAGCCTTAGGTGATAAGTTACACAGTGATTTATGCCATCTTTTGGGAAACTCAGATAGATAACTGGGAAGGGTTTCTTTGGTGAATTTGACTGTCGGTAGGGTGGGAAGAGATGAGCTTTATGAGTACCTTTCAGAACAGAAGGAAATCATAACCCACATAAAGAAAAGCTTTGGCTTAGAAAACCTTCTCCTTCCTCTCTCTTTGCTCAGTGTCCCCAGCTGTTTGTCAACTGTGCAAATGTATAATACATACATGTAGCAAAGAGTATCCTAACAAGCAGGTGCAAGGCTATGGTGAGATTCCCATAAAGTTTCTACTTCCATTTTTTTCAGTAAAGTTCAAAAGATAAAGTATTGCAAATCCCAGGCCAGGACTTGAACATGGAGGTAGCATTGCAGTGCTGCACAGGGAAGACACCAAAAAGCACCAAGTCATGCCAGTGACATAGACCTGCATTGTGCATAGCTCACCAAAGGCAGTGAAAAAGAGTCTGTGGGATATCTCCATCGGGCTCTGAAGCAGAAGAATGGGGCCACTGAAGTCAACCTGATTTTACTTGCTTAAAGTGAAACCTATACTGAGGTATGTTGCGGAGTTTGAGCTAAACGTTCAGTCCGGATGTTAGTGGGACCAGCAGAGTCGCCTTGCACAATTTCTTAAAGAAAAGCTCCAAATCCAAGGTCCTTTCCCACAGATTCCTGCACGTCGATCTCCTTCTGCTCTGTCCTAGTTGACATACAGACTTCAGGAAGGCCAGTTCAAATCCACCATGAAACAAATGGAGACAGCCGTTTGCCTGTCTGGATCCTAGAAAAATCTTTGCATCAAAGGTAATATATAGATATCCG
>NW_009646631.1:2401989-2403995 GCF_000708025.1 Charadrius vociferus
AAGTTGGATGGTTTAAATAAATAAAGATTTTAAACAACATTATAAAAAGTATCTTTTGCCAGATGGTATGTTGGTAAATACTAAATACTAATTAAGAAAGGGTGTTACCTGTGAACCTGTGTGAAGCTAGAGGAATTATTGGATGGTGAGGTGGGGGGGAGCTGGCTGGTTTATAGCTTGACTAATCAAAACATTTCAGTACCATTAATTATGTTCAATGGCTAAGCCTGTATGTGGGTTAAAGACTTAAAAATTATCTGATTTGCAGCTCTTTTCTGTTTCATTTTGTAGGTAGTGTAAGTGATTCTGTGTCATGAGAAAATGTATACAACACTGATAAATCCATAAAGTATTTGACCTTTAATCAATCCTAATATTTTCAATCCACAGAGCCTTCTTAAATGCCTGTAACCTTGGCCCTTCCACTCCCATTCATCACAATTACTGTTCAAGCTGTCTGATGCAATGCACAAAGCATTGCACGTTGACATCCAATATTTTATCATTAATAAAATAAAGGAAAAAAGTAAGAAACATTCCAAGTATTTTTGCTGTTCTGATACTTTCCAGTGCAATGCCCAGGAGAGGAAAAGGGACAGTTTTGATTTATGTTAGTGCTAGCAGATACTGTTAATTAGTGTTTACTGTTAGCAGAATGTAGATACAGTTGATTCTCTAAACCTGGTTATTGATGTTATGCTAATTTTCAGGTATTGTTAACCTTTTCATACTGAGAATAATGTTTGTAAAATAATCAGGTAGACAGTATGGATTGCATTTTAAACAAGAGTATAAGGACCCTGGAATTAAGAGAGCTTTGGACCAAACAGAGCTTATTCATGCTAGAATACACAAGTTATGGCTAGTAGGGTAGTTACAAAAAAAAATCTAACATTTTCTCCCATTCCCCAAGACTTTTATTATTGTCTTGATTAAAGAACAATGCAGTGATGGATGGAAATGCTAACAAAGTTTACCCACAGAGGGGCTGGTTTCCGTAGATGGCTGAATGATTCAATGCAGAGAACACTGGGCTCCTCGTGAAGGAACTTAGAGTTCTGCTGCAGACTCAGGCAGTTCCTTTGCCTTTCTGGGGCCTTTTACTCTTTGTGCACCTTGCCAGTGAAGATTTCAAGATCTTTTTCTTGGACAGTCTCCTTCCACACACATTCCTGTGCCAAGTACAAAGAATAACACATTTGGATTGAGATAAGTATGATAAAAATAAATATTACTGAAATTTTCTCTTGTGTGGCACAGGCTTTCACATCACCTGTGATTCACAGCCCCCTTGAGGCAATAGGTGCTGCCCGGGATTTTTTCTGAAAGAGAACTTCCATTTTCTTTGCATTCTGAATGAAATATGAGTCCTTGGACCTCTCCTATATAAAAACACCATTTGGATATGTTATTGTGCTGCTGTTTGTCCAGTTTCAGATCTATAATATGCTCCGCAGATCTCTCACACCCAGTACCAGAATACTCTTTCATTAAAAAGTATTCTTTGCATACATATGTATCTTTATATGTATATGTATACCTTTTTATATAAATATGTCTATATCTTTCAGAATAAGGAGGTATCATGACTACTTCAGCGAAGAAAGGTCAGAAGTGCAAAGAAATGGCAACAGTAAGGGTTTTATACATGTAAGTTCCATCTTAGCTGGAAGGGTTTTATCCTCTCTTTCTCCATCTTGTAGATTTTTCTTAGCACAGTTTTTATAGGTCTTAACGATTTATTAGTAGGAATTATATTTTAATGGAAATCATGAAAAAATGACATGGGAACATGATCTAAGTCTCCCCTCTCCCCCAGCAACAGTTCTCTGTTGTTTTTCCAGCTATTTTGCCAAGCCAAACAAGTGATTATAACTGAGCACTGATGTGTAAGAATTAGCATGATATGTCTCTGCAATGCTGGATGGAAGAATGAGGATGATTTCATTTTTACTGCAGTTACCCTGTGTACTCTTCCTGTCTCTGCAGTTTTGTGCGGGTGGAAG
>NW_009646631.1:2404032-2418891 GCF_000708025.1 Charadrius vociferus
CAGGTTGCTCACTAGCCTCTCTGACATCCTGCCTCTGTTGACAAGACTGTCTGATAATAATTAGAAGATAAAAATCTCAGCTTGCTCCGGAGAGCTCAGGGATCACATCATTTGAGTGTGGGAAATATGGACTGTGGCATTATTATACACAGGATACCCACAGACTAAAGTGCCAGACCTTCAGCTCTACATAAAAGAGGTTCTGAGAGAACATTGTAGGTGTAGGAACAGAAAAAAAAATGCTTAATTCTGCTGCCTTTAGTGGAACTAGAGAATGCTAAAGGAGCTGATAACCTATTCCTAAATAATAAAAACTGTGGCAGGAATTCCATTCTGCTGAGTACTGAATATCCTTAACTCTCAGAAGAAAATGGTTCATCATCAGAACTCATGCTTTCTGCCATTCATGCAGAAAGCATGAAGTTCAAGATGTCTCAAAGACCACTCATTCCCTTTACTTCACTTATTCACAGAAGCTCTGCTGTGGAGATTTTGCATGTTTTTATATGGCTTAATCAGTTCTTGCAGCTTTGTTTCAACCAGGCATAAAATGGAGTGGCAAAAGTTTTTGTCTGTGTCTACACTAAAAAGGTTTTCCATCATGGAAAATCTGCCAAGAGCCAAACTTAATAGCAGTTCCAGGTACAAGATTGAAAATAGCTGCATTTAGGTTGGAAATCCTTTCAAGTTTTGTGTAACAATTAGGTCTTCTCGGTTCAATGACGTAGGATGCTAGAAGTAGTCTCAGATATTTACTAGTATGTGGCTAAGTTTTCTCTACAGTGACTAGTTGCATGGCTGGTCTATGACTCCCCTTGTGTGTCCATAAACTCTTCCACATTGCTCTTTGGAGAGAAACACCTAAAAGAAGATCTTCTTGTGATGCCGCCATACTGCTGAAGAGGCTTTAACTTATGGATCAGAAGATCTGACACATTCTTGAGTACTGTGATCTCTTCCTTCCTCTCTTTGACTCTGTAGTTATATACAGCCTCTAATAAATCTGCTGTTCTTGGCCACAGTAGCTCATGTTATTAGTCCCATATTTTAAGGAAAAAGCACTGTGCATAATTCTGAATAAGGAATATTATTCCATAGCTCTTGATTGCCCCAAATTCAACCTGCTGCTGAAACTGCTTTTTGCTGCTTTGTCAGAGATGCAATGCTGGTGAGACTGATATCTTGTTACAGACCTGTATTCATTAGTTTCATTGTACACTGAATATATAACTGCTACTGAAGTGCTCATTTATTGTTGCATGAAGTTGTGCCAGTTCTCTAGGAATAGATCTGTGAAAAATGTCACTGGAAGTGTTTATCTGGGAAGTAAATGAGCTGGACTCAGTGATGGGCAGGGTGTAAGCAGGGAGGGTATGAGGGGAATGGATCCCACTTTCTGATACAGTCCTCCATATAGGCGGATTTTATGATGGGATTTCTGAGCATCTGCATCTGGCAGCCATTCCTCCTGAAGCCTGCCTTCTTTTAATCCCCACCCCACTGTGCAGAGGAACTGTTCCAGCTGAGGTGAGATACCCAGGTCCTCACCTTGAGGTGAGGACATGCAGGTGGTCATAAGTTGGCTCCTCAGACAAGTGTTTGGGACGTTACTAATAGTGTTGTCTGAGTAAATGGAGCAAGATTCATCCCTCATACTCAACTTTCTTCTCCCCTGTTTGAGTTTCCTTAGAGCTCGGAGCCAGTGTCCTTTCTCTTCCCATTCTCTGCCTCCTGTTTCCTTTCATACCGGACACTCATTTGAAAAAGCCAGCCATATACAGACACTGAAACTGTTTATCTTGGTTGAGTGAGCATTACCTATGCTGTTCAGCTTTTTGCCTTAAGTCTTCTGTGTCTCCTTTTTCTCAAATTAACTCATTTCCTTGAGTCTTGTTGCTTAACAGCCTGACTTTTTATCCAGATACTAAATTCATAGCAGGCGACCTTCCCCTGTAACCTCTTTCTCTCCCAGTCTGAGTTTTTCTGAGTTCTTGTTCTTTTTTTTTCTTTTTTTTTTTTTTTAATTCTCCTTTGGGGAAAATCCTGAAGGTGGTTTTGGAGGTCAGTGGCCTAGGACAGCTTATATCTAATTGCTCAGCAAATATATTCTCAGGTCAAAGTGTGGTTCCAGACCAGAGAAGAGAGACCTGGTAGCATGGTAACAGTAATCTCTGAAGATGAGCTAAAGTTCATCTATTTCTGCATGAACTTTCCATAGGCTTATATTGAATTTTCTAACTACAGTCCTTCCTTTCAGATGCTAAGCTGAATGACCTCCCAAGGGTAGGGCCAAAGAAAATGTGTGTCACTTTTCCAGTGCCTTGAGTGTTCAAAAGGTTTTACAAGGATCTAGTTAAATATGAGTCTTTCTGTGTATTCCGAATTGTGAGTTTAGGGTGTCCCCCCTCTCATGTTTTGTGCAAAAGGAAGGGAGAGGTAAGAAGGTATATTTCACCCAGCAAGGCAGAAAATGTTCCTTCTGAAGATATTTATGAGTATGTTGCGGTATATGAAGGTCTCCTCCCAAAAATTCCTATAAATTTGCTTAGCAATGTCCCTTGAAAAACTTGGGAACCCTAAAGTAAAAATACACACAAGTTTTTAGTCTGTAGGGCTGCTGGATTTCTCCTGTGAGCTTGGCATGTTCCTGTGGACCTGCCTTCCCTCAGAAGGAAAACTGAGTTGTATGGGTAGCGCTGCATAACATAGGAAAGTCAGTGAAACTAAAATAAGAAGATATAGATCTTTGCCAGGAATTAGTAATAAAATGAGACTTGCATCCAAGTTTCTACGAGGAGTGAAATGATACAGTTCCTTTCCAACAGATGAGTCTGCAGAGGCATTGCAGTTGTTCATGTCTACACATATTTATACATGGCAGCTTTATCATTGAAATATCAACAGCTCAGAAACAAAAATCAAAGTAAATATATTTTCCTTCATTTGAATTCTGTAAACTGTTCACAGCTGTTGCTTCAACTGTGAAGTGGAAATATTCTGTAAAAGGAGAGGAAACTTTGTGGGCTACAGTTCAGTTCCTACATATTCCTCCAGCAGCGGCTTATGGTAGTGGCTTGTGCATAGGCGGAGGGGCCTGAGTTTCCCCCTGCTAAACTCACAGGGCTGCAGGAAGCCTGGGCTTGTATGGACACGTATTTTATATGAGTTTTATACTGCTGCTAAGTGAGCGTGAAGCTCTGCTGTGCTTACAGACCCTTGGACAAACATGCTGTGGTGGTCGATGAACTTTACTTTTGGGTCTCGCACTGTCTGGCTTACATGATGTAGGGGGCAATGCTACTTATCCCAGGGGGAACACAGGGAATCTGGAGGAATCTGTTCACCTCCTTTTCCAACCCCCTGACATGTTCAGTGCAGTGGAATCCATTACACAAGGGTTTCTTCAGGTACAGGGCCATCACTCCCTGCATTTACCCACCTTCCTTATCCCCCCCAGAAGTGGCTGTAATCTTCAGAGACTTGATGTTCCAGAAATATTGTCAAAATCATGAGCCACTGTGACATTTTGACACGCACAGTTATGAGATTTGAAAATATGTTACGTCCATGAGTAACAGGACTTAGCAACCCTTGGTGCTCGCTGATATAAATGCATGAAGCTGTGGTTGAACCTTCCAAGGTACTTTTCTCTCTTTAGACGACTCTTTTCTAGCCGACTTCCTCTTTTTGCAAAACCCACAGAAATTTAACAGCTCAGAGATGTGGGCCTTCAGGTGGGACTCAGCTCCAGATGTGCAGAACTGAGTCCACACACACAGTATTTAAAACGAGTGTATCTACAAGAAAGCTGCATGCTTATCTATGAGCCACGACTGAGCTCAGCTCCCGCTTATTGGCAGTAGAGATGCAACTAATACGATCAGTGTGTCTCACCAACCAGTTATAAATGATTGAATTCATTGTTTTGCTGTTGGCAAGACTGGTAGATCAGACATATAGCTTGTGTGGGTAAGCGTGGTGCTGATCCCACCCGTTATTTCCAATACGTGTAAAATTGGTCAGAGGACTATAAAGCTGTTAAGAAGGGATTCAGTAAGATTATACGAGAGTACGCATTTACCACTGTTTTCTTGGGAGGCTACATATGTATGATTAATCTTTTTTATTTGTTTTGCTTCTGATGCCTTCAGATGTGTTTGGGTCACATAATGAAGTTTTCCTCATTACCACGATGGGATAAAATTTACATTCCTGTAAAGTAATAACGACAAAACCAAAAACCTGCTCTTGCTTTCTCCCGAAGCTGAAGATGTAACAAAGCAGCTCTTAAGCCTTGTAGTAAAATACTGAGTTGGCATTGCTGCTGCTGTTCTCTTAAACTAGGACATATAGTGCATGCTCCCTCAGAAAGCAAGTGTTTAGCTTCCAGAAGAGCACACCCAGACTTCTCTAAGAAACCCAGCAACCACAGCAAAGCAGCAGATTGAAAGGATCCCCTAATGAGTGAATATATCCAGGGCTTTTAGTTCCCCATCTGCGGTTTTAACAAATGCATGTGAGATGTTTTGCCAGCAGATATCACTATATGTGTCCAAATTACAAGTGAGAATGAGAGAGAAAAAGCATTTCTCTACTCATAAACGACAGGAGGATTTTGGGATGCCTGCTGGAGTATATATGCATTATTAGACACATTTTTAATTCTATTGTCAACCTCTATTATGAGGTCATTTCATTTCAATACAAATTAAAACATAATTTTTCACATTCCTATTGTCTCTTTTTTCATTATACATTTTTTAATGTGTTGCTTGATCACGCCCCCTAGAAAGATATAAAAGCCTTCATCTGTCTGAATTGAACTACTGTGGCCTTTCTCGTCAAAAAAAGCTCCTGGATTTATTTCTACGTACATTGACACTATAAAATGTTACTTTCTTTTCTCTCTTCTGCAGGCAAAGAGCTATTATAATCAAGTTTCATTGTCATTTCAACCTTTGTTCTAAAACATTATGATGTGTAGAAAATTGATTAACTGGAATTTAGTATATACAACAAAAGGAAACTTTGTTGAAATCCAGAGGGCCATTTCTGTTCATTTGATAAATGTATTAGTTTCTTTGGTTTCCTGAATTACCAGGTAAAGGGCAACATTTTCCAGATCTAACTAATTTCACTGAAACATATGAAAGACAAATACCAGAAGTCAAATATAACATATTCTTCCCAGGGGCCTTAAAAAAAACCCACCCCAAACTCTTTATTTTGAAAAGCTAAAGTAAGAGTTCAAAATTAAATGGATGATTCATGTGAGATATGTGAACTGAACAACACGTCAAGCTGTTGCACCAGCTGAAATGACCTGGGTTTCCTCAGCACTGTTAAAGAAAAGAAACAAGAGGTGAAAAAATAGATTGCTGTATTATTCCGTCTACACAAGTGTCACTGTATCTCAGGCTCACAACAAACCAGACCCTCTACGATGAGCTGTCTGTGCAAGGGTGAGGGCATTTAGCCTCATGGCTGCAGAGACAAATTTTGCTTCCTTTTGTTTCTTCCAGGCATGGAGGAGCTGAGGGTTGGACAGGGTCTGTAGGAAGAGGATGCTGCTCAGCACTGGTGGCCCTGCGAAGCCTTTACTCACAGTGGCAACCCTACTGCTTCCAGCTGCAGCTCTGCAGTCATATGTTATTCCTCCGTAAACCTATTCCCTCCTGCTGCTGCTTTCCTGGATGTGGAGCACAGCAGAAGGCTGCCATCCCATCCTAAGTGTATTCACGGATGTGTAGACTGACAGTCATGTGCAAAGGCACCTACTGGGGTTTGCCATGAGGCTTGTGAGTGTGAGGGATACAGCAGCCTCTGCAGTCAAGTAGCAGGACGAAGAAAGCAATTGTAAATATTAGAAATATTAGTTACCAATTCCCTGATGTGATCATACTGTGTTTCTTACTGAAGGTAATTAAAGCGGAAATCATATTCTCATCTCTGATGCGGCAGAATCTAAACACAGTAAAAATTATAGTATATGATGCAGCTTTTTTTTTTTTTTTTGAGTAACAATAATTTTAAGCAAATGTAAATGTTCCCAGCTGGACAAATGAGAACCCTCAATTTAATCTTCTGTAGGAGACACGTTATAGTCCCTACCAAGTATTAACCACCACCTCTTGAAGCACAAAAAATTCCTCTTGCCAGTGTCAGTCACATTTATTTCAGTCTAGACAAAATAGCTCCTAGGTGTCGCAGGAAGAAACAATGGCGTCTGAGTGCCTCCTGGAGAACATTCAGATCTTGAGCATATTTTGTTTTGTGCTGGAGTTGAATTTGATGTGATAGGTCTGGAAAAATATAGAGCTGACAGTCTATATACACAACCAGGTTTTTAGTCCACATGGGTAATGAGACCCAAGCACCCAGCCGCTTTTTTCATGCCTCTGTCAATTTAAAGTGCATTTTTAAATGAACAGTGGGGTTATTTGGGTCTATTAATTACAGTAATTGTTTCCTGCGTGGAAACCACATGTATGAGATATGAAAGGCGCATGTGTGTGAGAGGGAACGCTGGCGTGTGTGAAACTGGTGCAATTCCCCTTTGAAGATTTCTTTTTTTTTTTTTTTTTATCCCTAGAGAGGGAGCTTGTAATGAGCAACAACATTTACACTGAAGACCTCAATGCTCCTTGTTGCCCCATCGTTGCCTTGCCTTTCACATGGAGATTAAAGCCAGTGGTTGAAGCTGCTCCTCCTTTTCCCATGTGGCTGATATAAATTCTACATCAAATAGAAAGGAGGAAGGGCAGGTTTGGCTGTCAGCAAAAAACGAAGGAGAGGTCTGACAGCAGCAGGAGCAGGGGCTCGGTTCTCATTAATCTGGAGGGCACCAGAAGAGTAAAAATAGAACCTCAAGAAGATGCCCACTGTGTCCTTTAAACAAAGAGCCTGTGATTGGCATAAGAAGAGCAGCGTTGATAAGTACATGGGAAAATGCTTTTCGTAAGGCTTGCCTACTGATGGATATGATGGGAAACTCATGCAGATTTTGATAGTTTGTACAAAACTTGAATGCTGTGGTTTGTGCATTATGGAGGTACAATAATGATCCTGTAGTTCAATTTCTAACCTGTTTTCTATTACAAGTCTCTCCCTTTTAACTTTCACAAGAAAGCCTTCTTTCTGCCCGATTATGGTATTTTTCCTAGCACAGAATCATGCCAGAGGAAAATGATTTGGGGAAAGCTTGGGATTAATCTGGAACTTTGCTACAGTGACACATCTCAAATGTGGCTCAGCCCGTGTACTTTCCTGACCTTCGTCCTGTGGGACAGCCCAGTTTGGAAAGAAGAGGAGAGGGATGGAAAAATATTCAGCAACACGTCCTGATAGAGGGCGGCCAGACTGCACGGCTTTGTTGAATTAGGGAAGAGCTATGCTGGGAAGGGAGACAGTAGATCTCCCAAGATATCCAAGAGTAGATAGTTAGCCCTTAAGCTGTGTAGATAGTTTGTATGTTGAAGTCACGGCACAGACATACATCACTCCTCAAAGGCACTTGGGTTCATAGTTTGTTTTGTCATTCTCTCAGCTTAGTTTTAGAAACGTTTGCATATTATAAATTCTGGGGTTTTTCTTCTGTGCTGAGGTCCTGTTCTCTGGTCCTCCGTGTGGTAAATGAGTAGCAGAGACTCTGTTCTCATATAGCAAGAGGTGCAGAGTTGGCACAGGGGTTTTTATCCACCTCTTAGTTTGGGATGGTTCCTGTGCATGACCATGACAAAACTTACTCTCGACACAAGTGGGACAATAAGTGGTCAGAAATCAGCATTTTAGCTACTCTAATCAATGCTTTCTTCCCTTCTTTCCCGGGGAAATATTTATAGTTGTTAATACTGGTCCCTTTGCCCCTTCTCACCCCAACTGAAGATGTATGTAAAGACTTCAAGGTTCAGAGACAGGGCTATTAAATAAAACTCTTTGTTAGTTAAGCTAGAAATTTGAAGCACTACAGAAGATTGTTAGAAAGGTTTTAGGCCAGGGAAAACTTTGGTACTCTTGGAACACAGAGGAACTCAGGTTGCACATCAGAGAAGATTTATGTCAGCAGTGAGACCCAACTAAGAGGAAATCACATTTTCTTTCTCAAAAACCCTGTTGCTACCTCATATTGTTTGTTATCTTATTAGTTAAACTATTTCAGGCTTTTGCCAGAGTTTAACTCCTAGGCCGATGACATTTGAATCTCTACTGCTTTTGATGAGTAATAGGTGGTTCCTTTGAAGCCAATCCTTTAGTACCAGGTGGCATCATGCCGCATAAGCACTAAATATCCAGCTGGGTCAAATGAAGAAATAGTTAGGCTTAATGCCAGGCCTAGTGGCCCTCTCCTCCTTTTGTCAGGAGGTGAATTTTTTAGTTCTGCCTAATGCTCATTCAGTGAGATAAATGACAATCTTTAATCTTTTTGGCTCTGTTGTTTGTGCACCACTTGATGGGACAGGTTTCTCGTGGTAGTTTTCGTGTTGCAAAGCCAGAACAGAAGGAAATTTGTTCTTACCTAGGCTTGGTTACCAGAATAAGGAGACTGAACTGGTTTTTGTGATGTGAGTATTCCAGGGGAGAAATAACTCTGGTAGATACTCTCATGTTGGTAAACTGATACACAAAAGGATGGAATTCTTGAGAGCTCATTAAGTGCTGGGTACCAGAAAAGGTAAGTGAAAGAGAGATTAATCTGACAGGGTATCTGTGATTGATTGTTTTGTGTGTTTTGGGTGAAAGTGAAAAATAGAATATGTTCTTCTTAAAACTTGTACTTATTTTGAAATACTGCATATTTGAAGTGTTTTTATGATGACCAATTAATCTACACAAGTCTTAATATAGCAAGATTTAATTAAAATGAAATAGCTGAATGAATTATTTTAAATACACAATTTAAAATAGTGTCTTCAATCAAATGTATAGATACTACAGTCTCTGTAAGTGAACTGCATCAGCCTAATGGCTTGCTATGTTTTTTATTTGCTTTATTAACTAAAACCCCCCAAACTTCTGTATGAGTTATTTTATGGTTAGGCATGATTAAAAGTTCTCATGGTATCAGGGGATATAATGGGCAATTATATTTTGAGTTTAAAATGGATTGATTATTCCTTTCTGAGAGAACACAAATGCACAGACAAACTGCACAGAAATAACATGTCAGTAATATCACACTACTGTACAGATTTTAAAGATAAATTTCCATCTGGCAAGCAGACATTCAGGAAGGAACTGTTGTTAATGCTGCTTTCACACAGACCAAGTTCGTAAGGGATAAAACCCGGCTTGAAGCTTCAGTTCTACTTCTCACAATTGGCAAATGTAGGTATACTCTAGATGTTTCTTAAAGAAATTGAGCACAAATAACCAATAAGGAAAAACTTGTTTCTCCTCTTGTTCCACTGGAAGTTTTGGAGTACTCAGATGGTCCTTCCAGAGAACAAGAGCAAAACAGAAAAACAAAAGGCATTCCAAAAATGACAACTACAAACCAAGAAGAAAACATGCCCTGTAAATATTACTACTTTTCTGAAAACTTCAATGTGCTCAACAAACGTGTTAATTTAACCCCTGTGAGGGAAGATAAATAATAAAGCCCTCATTTACAAGTGAGAAGGCAGGAAGAGAGCCTGAGGCTATCGAAATTATAATCCCTGCTGACTTCAGTGGTCTTTGGAGAAGGTCCCCTCTGATTTGTGCATGGTCAGAGCTGACAACTGCCACAGTACGCAGGAGAGAGCCACGCTCTCTTCTGTTCTTCTCCACCATACTAACCCAGCGTTATACAAGGTAAGATAATGGAAGAATACATAGGTGTTCACTACAAAACTCATTGAGTTTGACTGTTTCCCTGATGTACATGCTATTGATAAACATGAGTAATAATACTCTCTGTTACTACAGTATCATTTGATCTGAGGTATTCAAGGACCGTTTACAAAAGATGCATGGCATATTTTGGGAGAGAAGAAAAACTAATCAGACAAAAAACATATGGTATTTCTAGGAAACATACTGTAATTGGAAGTTGTCCTTGCTTGTGGAATTGAAGCTAAGAGTTACTCATAAACAAACTAAATATTAAATCCAGCAGAAGGAATGGATAGGGCTGGTTGAAAGATACAATCTCAAACTGGAATGGTAGCTGAAATCTCAAAATTTACTTCATCCTGAGCTGAAATGAAGTGCCAGTCTCAGAATTTTATTTAGGAAAAAATTGTGAACAATAGTATTAAAATATGTTCAACTGTATCGAAATTTTTGATTTTAAATGGTGATGAAATCAAGTTGTAAAATATTTTTACATTATTCATCCTCATTTTGTAAAGGAAGAAAGGTTTCCTCAAAGCCTTTGCTTCATTGATTTTTATAACACTTCAGCTTCATAGTGTAAAGAATAAATTTGACTGACACTTACATGTTAAGTTACAAGGAAACATGCATCTACTGATTCATAGGCACCAATGGATAGTTTAAGAAAATAGGGTTTGCAGTCTTTAGCACTAATAGGAGCTACATTAATGTGTCTGGGGAAGAGTGTGCCTTATGGATATTTTCTTATTTATGCTTAGCATTGCCTTTCCAGTGGCCACTGTAGATTTCTTCTCCATTTTGTAGAAAGCTGATTTATATGCTAATTGGCTCACTGTGGTTCACTGAAACGAAGGCTTATTTTAAAAGGGAACAATATTGTAACTCAGCCTGGTAAGTGTGGGAGACAGCCATCTGCAGTTCATAGTCTGAAATATTGTTTTGACAATTGTTTCTTTCCTTTTCTTAAATTGGTGGTAGAATACAGCCATTATGGGATTTTAGGTAGAAACACCTATTTCTAATAAGAGAAACAGACTTGAAGAGAGTAGGACTTGGAGATGGGACACTTGTTAGTTATTTTCTTAATCAGTTGCAAACTGGGATCTGAATTCTAACGAATTCCCCTTTTCAGTTGCAAAAGTTTTTCAGGAAATGGGATTACACTGAATTTAGAAATGTTGACTATTTAAAACTGGTGCCAAGCTAAAAGAGAAGTGTCAGCCTGTGGCAGTGGTGTGGCTCCCTGCTTGGCTTTGGAGAAACAGGATATTGTGCTTTGGGGTCACATACAAATCCACCCCAGATCTGGATCTGAAAATAGCTGCACTTGGAAAGCTTCTTGCTTATCGATGTGGAAAGAAGTCTCTGTCCTGAATCACAGTCCTTCATCATGAATCTTACCTGTGCTGTGGGAATTAATTGACACTTACAAGCCAAATCTAAAATTTGGCTCTGCATTTGTTGTCACAGTACCTTGGGCATTGGGGCTGACTTTGAAGTTGTGTTTAGGTTCCTTACAGTTAGACTTGGGGCATTCCTTCATCTGTCACATGTAGGCTCTCAGCCTCGTGTGGGCAGGGGCAGCCTCCAGATGTGCTGGAGAGTATTCGGCAAGGCCAAACAGTGGTTTGTGTGCAGATGGCCTTTGGTGGAAGGGCAATTATACTGAGAAGCTGTTAGTAAGGAAGCAGGCAGGCAGGGAGGGAGGCAGGCATCTGCAGAATAGCTTGGATGTGGTTCAGACATTTGCGCAAATGAGGGGGGGGCGGGGAAGGAGTTAGCTAGGAATGGCCAAGCTAGAAAACTTTGCCTCTGATTAAGCAATGAGCTTCAAAATGAAGGAGAGGAGGCATAAATGGGGCTTATTTCCTCTGCGTCAAAGAAGGGAAGGCTGGCTGAGTTGGAAAGGCCAGGTTGGGCAAGTATGTCAGGAAATGTGGCTACATGTCAGTGCAGAGGGTGAAGAGTTTGGGTACTGAAGTCAAAAGTGTTTGGTCTCTGTGCTGGGAGCTGGAAATGCTCACTGAATCTGAAAATTTGTCAACCTACTTGGAAATCTGAGTGTATGTTAACTTGCCTAATTTTAGCTAGCCAAATTTTAACATTTTGCCCTAAAGCCCATTTGTTTTTGTAATCACCTACAGAATTACTGCAAGGCATAAAGCTTTGAGTTTAACAAATTCTGGAAAAATAAGGGCTTGATTCATTGGTATTTGCCAGATTAAATAATTTCTTAGTACACATCTTTTAGACCCCAAGATTTCTTATGGTCCTGCATAATAAACTGTTTGTGCAATTAGCAATAAATGTTCTCCCTGTAAGTTACTCTTTAAAGCTGGGAACAAGTATAACATTTATTAGTGTGTTAGAGTTTGCAGTTAAAAATAGCTATCCTGTTTTCACAGAGTGAGTGCACTCTCAGGCTTGTTTTCTCCAGCTCTGTAGATACAGGGAAGGTGACAGAATCTGCATGAATATGTGATAGAAAACAGTATTCTTTGTATAGAAATGAAGCTTACTCGCAGCACATTTTGGTAAAGCAAAATTTGCAAATTTTGGCTGCATTACTACCTCTTCCAGCATTGTGTTTTGGGCTTTAACAAGTGTTTTATGCTACCTGTTCTAATTACAATAGGCCTTATCTGACATGTGCAGTGTAGTGGGATAAATGTTAATACATTATACAAATACGCATTGTTAATATACTATGCAAAACCAAATACCAACTGGTGATCGGCATGCAGCTTTAGCAGTCAGTAATTAAACAACTCACAGGGAAGGACTTTACTTTCTTCACACTGAATACTGTGGTCTAGCATGGGCCCCGAGGTACCAGTCTTGCAGATGCCTATGCACCAAACTCTAGGGTAAAATTACTGAGATTGCTCCTTGCAGTACTACGAATGGCAGTCAGCCTATGTAACAGAGACATTTAATTTTCATAGCATTTATAAGAACAGATAGTTATTTATTTGGAAATCTCAGACACGAGGTGTTATTTGATTTAGGGAGCAGTCCGTTTAATTCATTACCTCTGGATATCCTTTGGCTCCTTAGGAAATATCTTAATAAATACCATTCTCTTGATTAACCGATTCCTAATTAAATTTAGTATACTGTCTATGCCTATTTCATTCTATTTAATTCTGTAATAATTCTTTCAGGCTATGTATCGCATGCCTATTAGCTTTGAAAAACTGAAATTGATGCGATATGTGTTTATAAAGATTGGTTAAGCTCACTATGGGCTTCAACTTGTGAGAGGCTGAGAAATCTCTTTTGTATCAGTAGGAGAAGAACTATCTGAGCTCTCACAAAATTATACCTGACTTGTGGGTGGAGGGTGGCGGTGAGGAAAGTTGGAGACTGAGGAGGAAGAGGGGGAGACTTGGGACAAGAAGGACTCCAAAGAAAGGATTTAATTATATCAGAACTGACTCTAGATCATTCAGCTGGACTGAAACAAAATTAATTATAAAGCATTTGTTTTGAAGAAGCTGAGCCAGAAAAAGCAAAATGCTGCCAAATAATATTTAATAATTGTATTCAAAAATTAGAAAAAGAACCCTTTGGGACTTTTAGTAGATCATTGAAACCAACTGCTCTTTTGATGAAGTATGTGTCTTTCTCAGATTAAATTACAAGGGCTGCCTCATGTTCTCATGAGATTTGGTAAACCTATATTACATTATTTTAGTAAAAGCAAAATAAAAAGAATTAATTGGTGATCACAGACTTTCTAAGAAAGGCAGAGTAGAGTTTTAACGAGCAGTTACTCAACTGTCTGTTCCACTGCTATTCCCCAACCTGAGCCTCATGTTTTCTATGGTGCTGGGAGAAACTACTTTTCTTGAACAATTTCACATTTCCTGGCCCTGCTCAAGTCTTGTAAGTGATGACGTGTCTTAGAAAATAGAGCAACAGAAAGAGAATGATGGTTCTTGAGTGAGTTGGGAAAAGCACAAGGAAACCTTTTCAAAGAGAGAAAGGGATGTGTTTACCTTTTGCTTTGGCTTCAGCAGTGTCTAGACACAGCTTTACGTGCTTAATGGTAACCGCAGAGCTTAGGGGAGGGTCATCTTGCTCATTAATGCCCAACATTAATGCCTCCTTGAGGCATTTGCTTCAAGGAAGTGCTAGGCAGTGACACCAAAACTTCCAAAATCAGGTTTGTCAGGACCTGGCAGCATAATTTTTGGCTTCTTGAAAACAAAATCTTGAATGTTGCTGATGTGTACTGCCAAATACTTCTAGCCCTGGGACAGGATGTTCACACACAATGCAACTCCCCCTTGAAACTCCATGGGTGTGTATTCACTGCTAATTTTAGGCAATACTTCAATGTTTATGTTGATTTGATGGATAAAGCTTTCTGAGATGTTTTGTGTAGAGAATTCAAATGTAGTCACAAATGAGGAAAATGTTAATTGGATCGGACAGCTCTGTGTTAGATTTCAGGTGCCCCACAGCTGTGAGCCTTTTTTCTTTTCAACAGTGTTTTAGTCAAGAAGTGGAATTAATGCTGGGTTTGTCTTAACATTTCTGATTTTTCTGGCTTAACATGGCTCCTTTCTTGCCCAGTTTGAGACTCCCACTGGGAGATAATTGAAGTCTCTCCTGTGAGAGTTTCTGCAGCAAAACTGTTTTCTTTTCAAGCTCCTTTTCTGTTTTGCCTCACTTAAAATTGACGGAGATATGGCTGGATGTGTTGATCAATTTTTAGAAGGGCTCTGCGCGACAAAGGCAGGCAGAGTGGCTGATGTGTGGTGATACCTGGTGCAGGGCTTCTTGATAAAAAACAAATAAAACTTTCAGATTTTTAGGTGTTAGATTTGTAATTTTTCTAAAACATTAGGCAGACTTTCATGTCTTACATTTCATGAAAACGTTTCTTGACAACATACACTGTGAAGGGTATGCTGTGTGTGGAACAACTTGGAAGATGGAATTTGGCACTTCAGGATCTGGGCCTCTTAATGCTCTCCTAAGGGCTGTGACAAGAATCATCCTCACAGGAGCTCTTCTACCAGGATATTTCCTCTG
>NW_009646631.1:2418926-2463184 GCF_000708025.1 Charadrius vociferus
AATTTGTTCTGCCTCTTCCAGGTTTCAGTGAGAGAAAAGTCAGTGCTGACTCTCCCGACTTTGGCCCTGCAAACAGAAGTTAAGTCTCTCTCTGAAGTTCAAATCAGGAACTCGTCCTAATTTAAGAGGGTTTTGGCAATCTCACACAGGCTCTGCCTTTGAACATGTTCTGCTGCCTATTGCAACAATGTATGACCTTAGAAACCTCTGTGACAATAATGGCATAACAAGGTGAAAAGGAGTGGAAATAAAAATTCATGGCCAGGCTGATAATTGCCCAGTGACACCTTGTGCGTAAGTGCTCAGCCACTATCCACGGCCCTGTTCTTGCCGAAAGCTTTAACCCAACCTGGGAAAGGCCGCAGGTTTCCTGGAGGCCTACAACAAACTCCCCACATGATTTTTTTTTTTTGCCACAAATTTCATTTTATGGATCAGAAAGAAATAACAACAAAATAAAGCTGGGAGCAGAAAAATAAAATGGCAAAAGATAAGAAAGTACGTGGGTTGTATCTTGATGCTAGGCCTCGCTTTCCAGGGGAGCCACAGTGCCCCCCTACAGGTAGGGGACCTGGGGCTCCTGTCTGGCTTTCTGTCACAGATCAGACAGGGCAGAGATAACATCTCAAGGACATTTGAAAAAAAACTATAACTACTTAGAAAGCCTGATCATTCTTGCACATCTCAAACTATCCCAGCCCCTTGGAGCAGGCTCGAACACAGAGCAGATCCCAAATGGCTTCCCCCAGGGAGCAGAGCTCCTGCCGCTGTGTACACATGCTGGCCCTGCTCCTCAGGTACTGCGGTATGATCACTACGTATCAATTAGTACAAGTAAATCTATTACTGTGGCCATTATAAAGGCCATAAAGTGGCTATAGAGAGAAAGTAACACCACATCACTGGGGTCTTGCCTTTGAACATGTTCTCAAAGATATAATTAAAAACACCAAGTGCTTATTTCAAAGCCAAAGTTCGTAAGTGATGGGTCTGGCATCATGCCTATTGCAGGAAGGCTAATTACACCATAAATTAAACTTTTTTCTTTTCTAACCAAACATTATGACCTTTAATAAAATTGTTTTTACAACCAGCTGTCAATAAATCATCCAGGAAAGCTAGTGAGAAATGTTCTGTGGGCACTCCACTTCTGTGAATTTCATTAGCTGCAGTTTATTTGATTTTGTGAGCTATGATGGTTTTTAAATCTCAAATTAAAAGCCCAGAACTACGAAAGCTAATTCAATAACATTAGCATCTCAGTCTCTGAAAATGAGTGCCTCTAATTGCAGAAATTAGTCAAGATTGTATAACGATCAGGAGGTCATTAAAAAAAAGAATAGTGTGTAGTCAGTGCTTGATTCAGCTACAGCAGCTCCAGAAAAGCTTTTTTGAATATACCCTTAACAACAGAAAAATGTGTCTGGGTAGGCTGGCTTGAAAGCATTGTGAAAACCTTTTAATCTAGTGGTTTAATTTCTTAGACATCAGAGCTTGGACCTTATTTATTCTCTTATGCGCATCAGGCCTTTTGAGTTTGGACATGTGCAAGAAGTTATGCTGCATATTGTACTGTAGTGTATGTAGGGGTGAAGTATGGGGTAACATCAGTAGACTTTACTTCAGGAGCTCTTTTTGTTTTGCATTCTTAAGGCTCCTGTACTACTTCATGATAATTACAAATATTTGTAGGAAATATACTATACTGCTTGATTTGTGACTTTAAGATGGACATATTTTAAAGCTAGGCATTTTTATTAGATTGGTACCAGAAAATGAAGCTGTTAACATTCTACTCCTCTGCCTCATAAAGCTTGTCTAGGTAGAAGAATTGGTTTGTGTTTTAGAAACATTTAGAAAGACTTCAAGTTTAAATCTGATAAGACAAGATAATAATCCTTATTCTCGCTTCGTTTTTGGAATTGCAGACTTCGTCACATTTCTGTTTTCCTCTTCATATGCTTTGGCATGGTCATTTCAAGCCCTTCTTAACACTCACTGTTCATCTGACTTTCCATGGCTCATTTGTGTGGAATATGTATCATAAAAGTCAGATATACCTTGCTGAGCCATCCATAACTTCCATGAGTCCTTGTTTATACAGTTGCTGGCATCTCACACAGAGGTCTCTATTCTGCCCTGTGGTTTACATTCACAGGTTCCCCAGGAGTTCATCTGTAAAGTGTGTCCGCTTCCTTTGCCGTATTTTATTTGAGCACCCTAAAATGAATAATTAATTGAAAGGTGATGGAGAAGATAAGACTTTTTAGTACCTACTTTTTACTGGTGAATTTTAAAAATGGCTTCTTTTCCTATACTCTCCCTCTTTTTTTCTTCCAGACTTTTCCTGTCCCTTGTGTCTTGTCTCAAGCATTTGCGCATTGCCTGAACCAAAGGCCTTTTGGCAGAAAATAACAAAAAATCATATAAAAGAGGTTTGAGTCCTTATTCACCATTGGTGTGCATGGGAGGCTTTGAGACACCCACACCTCTCCTTCCATTAGCTTTCCCATGAGCTGGGACATCGATTTCCCTGCATGTTTTCCTCCTCTGGGTCTCAGAAATTGGGCTATTCACTTATTTCTCAGCATGCTATTGATCACAGTTGCAGACATGCATGTGCACTGTCAAGAATGGACACTCACATTGTGCCTAACTTGCAGTCCCACGTGTACCAATATCTAAATGCAGACATACACATGCACACACTTGTCTTTATCGTGGTGATTGAAGAGTCTGTTTTCATTATGTGACTTGATTTTACAAAGTAGCTTCCTTTAGTATGATAGCATGTTGTAGCCTTGTTACTTCTGAAATAACCAACCTTATGTTTACATTCTTCGTATTCAGTCTTTAGCTGGAGACTGTTATCATAGCTATTCTGATGATCTTTAATGTTTCAAACTGAATTTCAATTAATCTAGTGTTGATTTTTTTTTTCCCCCTAGGCATTTGCTGGCTTGACAGTAACTGTCACTTAAAAGCCTTGGCAAAACAGTTTGAAAAACTGGACTCCTCCTCTTGCCTCCCAAAATCAAATACTGAAACATGAATCCCGAACCTTATGGTGAGAAAAATAAATCCATTTAAAATTAATTCTAAAAGCAAGATGTAGGCTACTGATGAGGGCAAGAGGAATCAGAATGTATAAATATCAGTTACTTGAACTCCGTGAAATATACACACACACACGCCTGCATGCGTACACGCACATAATGTTAAACTTGATCTGGACTTTTTCCTTCTGGCTTCATTAATCAACTAGCCAGTTAATCTGAAATATTTCACTTCAGCTTCACAGATCTGTTTTATGTATATACATTTTTCAGCTTTTATTTTGTTTGAGGTTTTTTAATATTACTTGGCTTGCCCTTCCATTATTCTTGAATGTTTAAGGTTGGGGAAAAAAAAGTAAATTACAGACCCCCATGGACTGGTGTAACACAAGAAGGCAGATGTTTTTCCCTTTTCTCAGGTCACACATTGTTTTTAAACTGAATGCACTAAGTCCAATAAAATGCTTTAAACAAAATACCAGTTTCATATAATAGCAGGCATCTCTTTTTGCAACCATGTTTATCATATGTGGAAGCCATAGGCACTTCAGATGAATAGCTCCTGATGATTGCTGTAAGTTGCTATTAGGTACTAATTTGAATAGGTATAACTTCATCCATTTGGAATATGCATCATAAGTGTCGGAATTGCCTTATACAGTGTATGGTTTTCACAAGTTCTCTACCTAGCTGTCTATTAATCCATCTTTGGTTTTATGTATTTATTTATTTAAATAACAAACAACTGAGTTTTCCAAAGGTACCAAATAAAAAATACTTTTCAGAAAAGATTTTTTTTTCCCATACTGATTTAATAGTTAATCCTACAAAGTGAGTACTCTCTGCACACATTTTCACCATGCATGAAAATGGAAACTCTGGCAACTGAGAGAAGAGTGTCAGTGTGTATGATTCTTGCTCTGTGATCTGAGCTGCTTGTTAGGATTTTGTATCAAATTACTGCACTTTTTTGTTGTTGTTGTTTTTTTTTCTCTTAACTGCTTTAGCATTAACAGGACTACTTTCATTATAGTTCAGCTTTTCTTATTGTTTGGCTTTGCCTTGCAGCAAGGCTTAGAAAGTTCTTAGAAGAGACAGGATAAATACTAATTATATCAGTAGAAGGCAACACGTGAGGGGGACAAAGCACAAGGAGTTGCCAGATGCAACATTTCTGTCCAAATTCACGTCAGAGTTTTCAAGTTTGGATTTAAGGTTTTAGCTCGGACCTGGTACCATAAGAGGGGAAACTCAGCACTTTTTACTCAGTAGGTGATTGCTGATAGCCCCAGACTCATCACAATTGTCCAATTTTAGAGAAGTTTCCATAAGACTTTTCTGAGTTTCTGAACTGATGCCCTTTTATTGCATTTTTACCTGTGCAGGATACAGAAGAGTATTACTTTTGTGCATAAAGTTTTAAGTTGCCAAGTGCGTACCTCTTACTTTGTATGTGCTCCATTATTTGCCTTCCATTCTAAAGTGAAAGTAAGAGTTTTCTACACTGTTAAAGAGTCCCTGGATTGTGGGAGTGCTCAGGAAAAGCCAAGATACCAAACACCTGTTTTTCACTAAACTTGAGGATGTTGGGTAGGTCAAGAGGGGAGCTGTGGGTTAGCTCATTCCACTGTAAAGCAATGAAAGCCATAAAATATTATGAGCAAAAAGCCACCTGTTCTTGAATTAGTGCTTGCCGTCTACCTTTGTGGTTTAAATTGAAAGTTCAGTATCTAAGCAGCCTGTTTTCCTTTTGCTCTGACTTAACTACAGTGTGTCAATTTGTACAGTGCCTTCACAATCAGCTCCATCTCAAAGCTCTGCAAAACTTAAAAGCAGGTGCACATACACATCCGTTCCTCTCCCAGGCACAGGGCACTAATAGTAAAGCTCCTTTTCTATAATCAAAGCATAAAAATCAGGCAAGTGTCAGAAACTAAATTCAATACCAAAGTACTAGAGAAGATTTTCAGAAAGATACATCCATCACGATGGATGGTTGAGACAGCACTCCTTGATTTACTTCAGATGCTGGATTCTACAAATGTGAATGCTTTCCAAGTAGCAGCTCTCCTCTGGCAGCTTTATACTCCTTTGTTGGACAGAAAAGCTGATGGTCTCGGTCTGTACTGCTGGGTGTCAGTATGGAAAGCATATTATTTTGTGTAATTTTGTTGGATTTGGAGGGGGATATTTGGTGTTTGTTTGTTTTGCTCTGGTGTTTACTGGGTTTTTTTTGTGTTTTTGTTGTTGTTGTTGTTGTTGGTTTTGTTTTTTTGCCTGGCAGTTTATTAGTTTGTTCAGATTCAAAATGTAAGCGTGGAAGAAAAGGAGCTGATCTTACATAGAGCCACGTACCTGACAATAGGTAGTCTGAAAGGGCAGGGCCTCATCATCCCATTACTACATTGACCAAAAGACAACTGGCTGAAGGCAAGAAAAGCAGCTAGAGAGATCTACCATGAGATGCCTGAGGAGGCAGTAGCCTAAACAGATTTACTCTGTCCTGCTCTCAAGACAATGTCAGTGAGGCTGACTCTTGGGGACTAAATGCCATACAGATTTTTTTTTTCAGGTTTTAGTGTATAGCTTTTGACTCTTGATCTTCTAAAAAATGCTTGCTGTTAACTGATCTCAATGATGACTCTGTACCTGGTTTTGCTTGTGGCATAGGCTATTTAATCTGTTGCATTTGCTCAGCTGGCATCCAGTTCCCTGGGGTCTGAAGTATACGACTGGTGTGGTCATGTTATGCTCTCAGGAGCGAGTCTGTTTTTTCATTAAGCCCTTGGCTTTTAAGATATTTGGGGCAACAGTTATTTTAGGCACGTACCTGTGATGAATAAGTGAGAGCTATGCTCATCCTCCCTTTCCTGCATCATCAGTGAAGAGAGAGAGCATCCTTGGGGTGGTGATTCAGCTATCACATGGGCTGAGGTTTATTAAGCCCTTGGCTTTTAAGATATTTGGGGCAACAGTTATTTTAGGCACGTACCTGTGATGAATAAGTGAGAGCTATGCTCATCCTCCCTTTCCTGCATCATCAGTGAAGGAGAGAGAGCTCCTTGGGGTGGTGATTCAGCTATCACATGGGCTGAGGTTTTGTTTGTTTAAAAATATGTATTGTTCAAAGCAAAATATTCCTTCAGGTAATTCTATAAATTTTAATCTAGCTCTGATTCTTCTTGTTTTCTTAGTTCTGGCTTATTTAAACTCCAGGATCAAGTAAGACAATAATCAGTTTACTTTTGCAAGCAAAGGAAACAAAAAGAAATAGCTAGGAATGTTAGGAAAAAAATGGAAAGGAGTTGTATCAGTCTCTGTAAGAGCTACACACAGATTAACTGATGGATTTTAATGCCAGTATTTCAAAGTTAGCTTCTGTGACTTTTATTAGAAAAACCTTAGAAAACCCTTAAAATAAATAAATAAAAAAAATCACAAAGAGATTAATGAAGTGGCTATTTGATTTAGTATTTGTACAGGCTGCTATTTACCAAAAGTGAAACCTCATATTCTGCTCTGCATACTCCAAATCCACTTCCTCAGTTTCTGAGCTTGTGCTGTCAACCATTTCCAAAGCTCTGTGGTAGCACCATTAATAATCCTTTTGATATTCTTTTCTCTAATAAATGTAAATCATCATGAACTCATGTGGTATTAACATGGATGTCGTAAGTGTTTCTTTGGTATTCCATCACTTAATAGAAACACTCCGTTGTGGATTTGACTAAAACTGAAGCAACAGCATTGCTGTGGATGAAAACTTGAAGGAATCCCATCTCATATTGTGAATATGAGCGCTGCTGTGTACTCTGCTGTGAAATGTGACTGGATTGTGGCAAGTGGGACCATGAGGGAGATGAGAGACTGATTTGTGCCACCTCCAAGTTTGGAGGGCTCCCTGTAGTATCCCAGGGCCGTGGTGGGGCTTCCGGCACTACGCCCAGGGTGCAAACCCTCCTGCATACAAAGGAAAGGTTAGCGTAACTGGTCCTGTGCTTTTTTTGTCTCAGCGCAAAGTGCTGGGCAGTGGTGACCTGGGCACTGGCACTGGGCAGGCACTGCTGGCTTTTGGTTGCTCAGGCCAGTGGTGGCAAAGATGTCTGCTACCCCAGATGAGGCTCCTGGCCACGGAGCTGAGCTGCTGCTGTCAGGTCTTCTGTTCCTCGTAAAGCTTTACCTCTCAGAGCTGAGATGGGGTATGAGAATTGTGACTTTGATGCCGCTGGCACTTGGGCTTTTGCCATGGTCAGGCCTGGAAGTAGAAAGAGGAGCAAGAAGGTCTTCCTTAGGTGGCTTTTCAACTAGCGTAAATGGTTGTCGCTCTGTGGCAGTCCAAAGATAATTCCACGAAGTGAGGGGTTGCCTGCTTTGTTTTCTAAGAAGAACACCACATTAATCTCAACCATAATCCTGCTTAAATTTCATATCACAGGGCAGTGCCAGGCATGTAGCACCTGGGCAAAGGAGAAGGATGAGCTGCTCATGCTCTGCCCTTCCAGTCCCGTACTGCTCACAGCAGCATTTCTCCAGCTGCGGGGACAGGCAAGGTGATGGGCAAAGTAGGGCAGTGTATGCAGTATTGCAGCATATTTGTTGCCTTTGGCAGGAGGAAAAAAAGCAGGCTCAGAAAACTTGATGAAGTCAACAGGACTAGGATTGCCCTATTTTAACTTGGAATTTGGGTTAGTACATGGGTCTGCTAGCTGTGGTTGCTGGTCCTTGCGGTGAAAACAAAGCTCTGACATAGATGAGAAAAGGGAGATGAAACTATGGTGTTCCTTCAGTCCAGCATCAGCCATAAAGACGAATTAAAAAAAAAAAAGTAGGATGACTCCTTTAACATGGCAAAATAAAACCCCTGCTCTTTAATGTTATTGAACAGACACATCTCTCCATAGTCACATCAAAAATAAAGTCTGTATTGAAATTGCTGAGGGGTACTTTAAACTTTGCTATTGGTTCATACGGTATCTTTATACTGAAATTTTAAGTAAGGTTTTTCTTATACGTCTTTGTTTTGCTTTTTGGAGGATTAGTTTAAACTGGGAAGGCTGAAGGCAGACTGGTTTATAAACTCCACGTTACTGACCATTTTTTCATACAGTGGGCTATTATTTTGGCAGTAATTGCAAATGATCTTTGCACTGCAAAGGTATAAAATGTCAAATTGTTGACATCTAGTGAAAGCAAAGGAATATGTCAGCTTTTTAATGAGTCCAAATATTGGTCTGCATGATTATTTTATTTATGTGATTGAGGTCAATTACATCCTTTTAGAACACAAACAATAGTAATCATTTAATTTTTTCTGTTAGCCTTTTAACTGTGGTTAAATGTTTTTTCCTAAACAGCTTCTTCTAATATCTTTAATTTGCAATATTTTTACTGGTGCCAATTGTTCTGCTAAAGTTTTGCAATGGATATAAACCACAGCAGTTTGTTCATTACACTAGATGCCTACAGATTTCTTTTTCTCTGTAGCTGTGCTGTATGATTTTTATGTGAAATTGATTCTATACAACTGTAACTAATAGGATTTTCCTGGAAACAATCAGAACATCTTGTACCAATGTTTACAATAAATATATAGGAAGAAATTGATAGCTATCTAACAGTTTCCAGGAAGATGTGAATTAATGCAAAGCCAGCCTCTCAATGTCTTTCAAAGAGAAAGATTGGGTTTTATTTTATTTGTACTGAAACTCGTCATGTTATTTGAATTCCCTTGACATTTTTCGTACTTCAGAGCCTTTTTTTTTACATTGTCCATCCATCGAACATGCTGGTCTTACGTGGTGCCTGGGAAATGTGCATTGAACAATCCTGAGTTTAACCCCTCCTTCGAATACTTTGTAAAAATACAGCTGTTAATAACGTTTATTTGGCTTCAATTTAGATATGAAAAAATCCATTTTAGGAGGTTACTGAAAAAAGGTTTAGACTTAATATGTGTTCCCCACATATTAAGAGCAATGGCATGTGCTGTAAAGAATAAAAACCACAACACACAGACATCAGTCCTCATGGGCTAATGGAAATCTAGACCTGATTAAAAACCCATTTCAGGACTTTTTTATTGCAGGGGTGGGTTTGATAGCTGTCAGTGTACAGGAAAATAGCACATCTGGAATCTTACTGTGTACTTGTGCTGGCTGGTATAACTCAACCTGTGTGTCAGATATTTTTTTTTAATAGCCAAGATTTATTTGGTTTCTATTAATTTTTTAAAAGTCTTTGGTAAGTATGCTTATTGAGTACTAAATTTTTACCCTCCTCAAATTAAAAGCTATATTTTAGCAGTGAGCAGTTTCCTTTTGAGAAAAGTAAGAAAGCCAGAAATATACATTAGTAATGTGGAGAGTTAAATTATTTGATTACAAATGTACCCCAGTGGGTTCTCAGGGATGACTGCTTTGCAGTTTGTTTAATGAAAGTTGCATTTTTCTTGTGGCTTTTATATCTAGTTATGGGAAGGCTAAAATGAGATATTAAATAAGTAGCAGACTCTGATTCACTATAATGTCAAGAGTTTGTTTTCTCATTAGGACACTGTACGCACCTAGAAAATTGTAAATATAGTTTAAAAAACACTCAGATTTGCTTGTAAAGTATGAAATTTCAGTAAAAAAAAGATGCTTTTTTCCTAAGGAATGTCTCAGAGAAAAATGAAGTCAGCTATGGATCAAGATCTCCAGTGTTGTTTTGGTTTCAGATCTAACCAAAATCTTCATGAAATGTATACATTTGTAATCATCCTTAAGTTAAAAGCAAGAACAGTGCAATAAAAGTCCTTAGACAGTACCCTGCATCTTGAGATTTATTGTCTAGTTATATTTTTAATAGTGCAGTTTCAGAACTTCTCTATTTTAATTACTCTAGAGATTTGTACAGCTGAAATATTTAATATATTTTCATATATTCAAATCATCGTCTAAAATCAACAATGACCTGGATGTTGCCTGTCTTGGATAGTCCTAAAAATCTCCAAAGATTGAAATATGCATGTGAGTTATTAATGTTTTGGCTGATTTACTCAACAGTGTCATTTTAGTCCTGTCCTACTCGTCAAATCCACAGTATTTATAATTCTTGCAAGTTAGAGTTACCACGTGAAACTGTAAGTCTTCAATGGGAAAAATGCCAAAAGGGGATAAATTCTGATCGCATTCTATTATCTTCAAGATGGCAATGGTTTTGAACCAAATTATATACTACTTATTCGATTTATATATAGTATAGATGGACACACATTTAATTGTCCTTCCAGTGTTAAAATGACTAGTTATAAAAGTAATAACAAAGGACCTCTAGAGCGTCACTACAAAATGCCAATTCATTTGGCTGAGGTGGAGAGAAAGAAAAGTATGTCTTTCTGGGGTAGAGTCACCTACTGGAACAATCATTCATCACATAGTAATAATCTTGACAGAGCAGTGTGTCCATCAATTTTATTTGGACCAAAATCAAATGAAATACTTGCACATGAGGTATTTGGGAGTTTTGTGTGATACCATATTTTTTGCCCTCAAATATACCAGTTTTTTCAACTTCTTAAAGGCTTTAGAGCAGAGTGCAGTACTGACTTCTCAGATAATTGTATTTTACAAAATGTACCATGTGCATTTCCTTAGGAAGTATTATGCCTGAGAAGTAAACTGTACTTGTCAAAATAAAGGAGCAAATTTACATCAGGAAGCAAGAGCTTGCCTTTTGGGTTTTTTACTGAGCAGGTATTTTCAGAAACAGGTTTTAGAATGCTGTGTTTCATGGGTGATCAGTGGGAGATATTCTGGGCATTTGGGGTTTTTTTATGAGGAATTGAGCAGTCCTGGCTCTTACTGGACTCTAACCTGGACTCTTGTACTGGGTTCCTGCCTTCTTTTGCTGATCAGTGTAAAGCTAGAAGCAGAAAATATTGATAAGCAAAGTCTGCTTTTTCAGACAAGATCCACCACATACTCACATTTTAACCCTCTAATCAAACTGAACAAGGTATGCAGTTACTGACAGGCTTGTGGACTTGCAAGGACAGGAGTCTGCTGTTAGAAATTCTTGGGAAGTACCATTGTTTTCATCTTGCGTAGCACAGGACTTCTCTCCTGGTTTCTGGCAAGTAACAATTTGTAGTAAAATTTTGCATTGTTTTGTTGCAAGGGGTCCACCCCGAGTCAGTGTTTCCATTTTTAATCTCAAAAGAAGCTGAAACAGTACATGTGGTCGACAGGACTTTGTTGAGGCATGGATCCATATTAATGAACCAAGGATTGGATTTTTGAGAGGTGCTTCCAGTCAAAACACTGCTGGTCTAATGCTGGGTCTGTTGGACTGTTGTGCTTCTCTGGACAAGGGCAGCTACTTCAAAATGAGCCAGTTTTGCTTCACAGACCACAGTGAGTAGCTGTCATCAACACAGTCCTGGTAGGCTTATGTGGTGCAGGTTTGGCAATACCTGGCCAGATGAGTAGATGCTGGTGTCGAATCGGTGCTCTGACCTTAGTAATCCAGTGGTAAATATGTAATCACCCTGTTTTAGTGCAGCACCACGCTCCCAAGTGTCGTTCACAGAGCCTCTGCACCCAGCAGGAGGTTTTGGTAGAAACCTTATGCAAGGTGTGACCTTTACCGCTGATGAGCGTCACTCAGTGGGCTGCTGGTCACTAATAGATCAGAACTGTGTTGTCTATGTTTATGGTATAATTCTGTGGTGAATGAGGTCAAGTCATTGCTTTTGGATGCTTGCAGAGCATCCCCACAGGACTGCAGCTCTTGTGTAGATTCCTTGAAATCAAGAGAAAGGACAGATCCGAACGATGACCTCTTAGCCATTTCTGCCAGCCATTCTCACATCAAACTTATAGACCTGAATTCAACCACAGCTTATTATTTTAGAAAGACATTTGGTTTCGTCATTAAGTCTTTAAGTGGCAGGGAACATATTATGTCCTCAAGTAGACTATTTTAGTGTTAATTTACCTCCCTAGTAAAATTGCACATTATTTTTAGTCTGATTTTGTCTGCTGTAGCCATTGGACTTTTTCATATCCCTGTCTACAAGTTTAAAGTAGAGTTGATGATTTATAAGATGGGAAATATTTTTGGCATGGATGAGCGTATAAACTATGATCAAGTCAAACATTCAAATTACCTTGGATAAGTTTGAATCTCTACAGTCATTCAGGAAAAGACAGGTTTTCCAGCCACAGACCCGTCCCTCTAACCCTTTTCTGAACTGTTCCCAGTTTCTGAACATCCCTTTTAAGTAAAAGTCTGCTAGAGAGCTTAAGCTCAGAGGTGCAGCAAACCTTGTCCCGTGGTCTTTTAGTACTCATTGCAATTTACTCTGTGATCCTAAGATGCCCCAGAGTACAAAATTTTCCTTTAAAAAATTGTGAGCTTTATAAACCTTACAGAGCTCTCTTTCAGGACGGTAATTCTCATCATTACAGCTGTCACACCATATTTACTGCAGTCACTGCTTTCTGTTAAAATGATGAAGCAAAGCCATGTCTACAATTGTTAACATCATCCTGGGTACAAAATGTCTCACATTTCCTAGCAGACCCTAAAACAGAGAGAAGCAAACTGGAGAGGAAAGCTTTTGCAACCCTGAAAACCAAGAGCAGATAGTTGCTGCCTTGTGACATGAGGATGACAAACGGGAGTCTGTGTGGGGAACACCTGGGGACGCAGCTATGGAGAGCTCTTGGGTGGAGTGGGATTTTCCTGTGTCCCAACATGGAATGTTTGGGTGCAAGGGCCAGAAATGCAGGGCCTGCTTGTCAAAATACAGTTGAAAGAAGGAATATGTTCAACCAGTTCTTGGATGGACCGGGTTTTCTGCTTCCGAAAATGGCATAAGAAGTCCCACAACAGCCATGTCTGTCATCCTAATAGCTCTGCCACAACCTAGTAGACATAAGGCATTGGCTCGTTGGTATCAGCTCTGATCATGTTTGAAAGATTTTATTACTTTTTTTTTTCTAGCATTCACAGTAGCTCCTACTATTGTACATCTTTATTAAAATTTATATTCTGTAAAACCTTCTTCATATTTGTTCTTCATGGGGAAAGATTTTTTTGTGTGCTTGGAATAAGGGAGCTTTCCAGCCATGGACCTCAGAAGACTTAGGAAACAGGAGTTGGTGCAAAATGCCTTGAGGGTTTTAGCCCAACCTGAACTGCAGGTCTCTGTGGGTAAAGGGTGTTGCTTCATGAATGGACCATACCTGGCAAGGAGGTCTAGAGACATTGCTGAACAAGATAATAAAAGCGAAGTCTTCTGCTCCTGTCAGATTTCAGAACACTGAACTTCAGCTCTAGTTAAAGATAATTTTTATAATCTAATATTTTGTCCTCTGTGGTTGCTAGTCCTGGTCACTTCTTTCTTTAGCTTTCCCTTTGCTGGCTTCATTACTCAAATCCCACCCGCCTTTGACTTCACACTCAGCTATACCTACAACTGGAATTATGGGTGTAAATGCCAGTAGAAAAGGATGAGTGAATTCAAAATGGCTTTTCTATGATTTTGTTGCTACTAAGGTGAATCTTCTATAATATACCAAAAAAAAAAAAAAAGATATGCGCAATCTATACTAAACCCCATTTAACTATTATGCTGGTTGGAATGATCTGTGTTTGTAAGTAAATGCACGGACTTCCTGCCAGAAGGGGGTAATTATAGAAATGCCTCTAATAAGCTGTAGAATTTGTTTCACTGAGTAGAGATTTGAAAGCTGAAACAAATGTTAGACTTTCCTCCGGAAAATATTGTTTTATGACATTCAAAGCTGGAAAATATTATCGCTCATTTATAAACGGGGAACCGAAGTGATGAGATGATTATGTGATTTGCCAAAGATTTCAGAGACAGTGTGGAAGAGAACTTAAGTGTGACAACACTTCCAAGGAGAAATTATACCTCTAATGTATGTAGAGTTAGCTTAGCTCCTCATTGCCTAGCAGAGTCCTATACTTCTGCACTTTGTCGCTGTGAAAAAACACCTAATCAAAAAGGTAGCATTTTTTGTGTTTTCACTTTCCATAGGTGCAAATGAAAACACCAGGTGGAAAACAAAATTTAGCTGATGGTGGAGATTTTAATAGCTATATCAATATCAAGCATTCATTTTCTTTACTCCATTCATATTCAACAAGGACATAGATCTACCACTGCTTTCCTTAACAGAAAAGGTCACTGAAATAGTTCCAATGATAGTGCTTTTCTAACCAGCCTAAGAGATTAACTGCACTAAAATGCTTCCTGGCTTGTGTTACCACAAAAATTGTAAAAACAGTTTTACAAGCTGTTGTGCTTTAGTGCAAAGCAAACACATTAAGAACATTTAATGAGCATTGCTTCTTGCATCTTCCTGTTAATTTATATAATTTAGTCCTATAAAAGAATCAAGAGCTGTTTGTTTGGAGCAGCTTAAGCTATTTATTAATAGTTGTTAGTCATGCTGTACTTGTAACGTGAGCCTAGATAGGAACTCACAGTTGTAACGGTTCTACGATATCAAGAGAAGTTAACTTTGCATTTGCTTAAATATGTAGGAAATAAACCAGATATGACACAGTAGAATGCAGCTAGGTTTTTTCTACCAGATCATAAACTGGAATTTGATGTTCTGGCGCTGTGCATCCTCAGACCCTGAGCCTAAGGGACCTCACACCTCCACGGTGCCTTTCAAAGTCGGCATGGAACCCCGCGCGGGTTTCGGAGAAATGCCTCCAGTCCTGCAAAAGAGGGAGCGCCACATGTTAGGAAGCACTGTGTCACGCCAGAAGGTTCAAAGGCCCTCTTAGGAAAACAACACAGAACTGTAAGGGGATGGCACAGACGACCTCGGAGATCATCTCCCTTTTCATTTCCAGGGCTAGCTGGTTCAGGGCAGCGCTGGTTCCAATTACAGCTCAAGCACAGCTGCAAAATTCCAATGGCACCCACATCTTAGGCACAGCTTTACTGCCTCTCTTCCTGTATCACCGGGCTGATATGCAGTATATGCAACTGATTTGGCAGATATATAGATTCAAGAATAACTTGGCATCGTCTGTACATATTATTGGCAATCTTTCAAACCTTTCCATTTGTGTGGATCTCAAAGCCGGTCTCGCTTCATTTGTAAATGCAGTTACTTGCCTAAGTCATGCATGATGCCCTGTAATAAAGTTATTTCTCCAGTAAGCTCAGACCTGTTGGACAACTTTGTGCTGGAACTAATTATGCTTCCTGACATTTACTGAGGAGTGACTCATAATTTGCATATGCTTGCCTTGTATCGTAATTCCTGAACTGTCAATTGAACTCCTTCTGTATAGTCATATTGCATAGTAACACATTTTTTCATAACTCATGTAAATTGTGCATTTTATCATCTATAGTTTCTTTGTGTCAGAATCTTTAACTGTGTTGTGTTTCCATATCTCAGATACAAATGAAATCCAAAGGCTCAATAAGTAAGGCTTTATGAGGAATGCTGAAAGTTTTCTACTATGGGTGTTTAAAAATACACTAAAAAGAGCAATGTATTTTATGTTTTGGATTTCTGCTGTAGTGGGGGAGAAAAATCATAAGATAACAGAGAAAGAAAATGGTTAGTGGTGAGAGAAATGTGAAGATGAGGTATGAAAGAGACTGGGGCAGCACTTTCTTTTCTCTTAGCCCCCTGCACAAGGCTCACACCCAGTTCTACACACTACTATGAGTTACTTTTGGTCTGTTAGTGAGGGGACAAAAAAAAAAAGTGATGCATAAATTTTAGGTTGGCTTTCTGCATGGTGCCAGTTTCACCACTGTTCTTCTCTCTTCTTTACTGTACTCAGCATCACTGATGTCAGCTAGTATTTATTTTAATAATTCTGCTTTATTCTGCTATGAATGACCAGGCTGGGCCCAGTTCAGGCTGGAATATGTAAATATGTGTAGTAGCAGCTGGATATGTGAAACCAAGTTTAATCACGGCACAGTGCTTTCTGGTAGCTAGGAAAAGAATGCTGTCCCTACAGTGAGGTTAAATAGGTCTGCAGGTGATATTGCTGGAGCAATAACACACCCTCTAATTCACTGAGTGCAGCTTGTGATAGGAACATGATGTGCCAGCTGGATAGGCTCCTGCTAGGAATGACTATAAACCTTTTTATTAAACATGATTCTGCTTGTCTGTACTTCCCTCTCCCCTCTGCTGGTTCTCTGAATTGCAATTTCTATCCTTTTTTTTTTTGTACAGTAGGAAAAATAACCCAGATGAAAGCTTTCATTCTTTGCGTTATGAATCTCTTTCCTCAGACCCCCTAAAGAGAAATTGTTCCTGGAAAGTTTGGACAGTTCCTTTATTTTCCTTAATACTTGCAAACACTAAACAACTGCCTCGGAAGAGATATTTGTATTGCCATACACTGCTTGGTGATTTTTTTCCTTTATGACTTTTCCCTGTCTCTTTCCCCTGTATTCTAGGGCACAGCTTGTAGAAATATGTCACATTTCTGTGGTGCAGCAGAGTGGGAGGCAGCAAATCTGGATCTTATTACCAGTTTGGCCATAGTCTTCCTGTGTGAACATTGGTAAGTTATTTATTTCGGCACTGATAATACAGTGCTGTTAATCACCTACTTCATGGGGCAAGGGTGGCCAATTGGTAACATGTTTGAAATGTTTAAGCAGTTCAGATGGGACTCCCAAAGCAGATCTCTGTCGTGTGTTTGGCTAGCACAGACACTTCTGGGCAACTTGAATCTCCTCTGTGGGACAGAGCAAGTGGCTACAGCTGCTAATGCTGATATCACCCAGATGCCCTGGGATTCGGCTGCAAGGCAGCCAGACCTACTCTTCAACAGGTCCTCAAGTGAGTCATCCCCATGTGCCGCCCTGTTGAGATTTTGGTACAAAACTTGTAGGGTTAGCAAGGTCAGTTACCTTTGTTACATGAAAATAAAAGGAAAGGAAAATATGCTGAGGTCTGATGAGAGGAATATCAGGATCACAGCAAAGAGGGCTGGAAGCGCAGGTGGTCCACTCCCTGCCAGATGCAAGTTTATTCCTGCATATCTGTTTAAGCCATGCTTTAAAAAGTGCCAGTGATGGACCAAGCTGGTACCAAAGTGCAAATATTAGGGTTGATTCACATTATAATGTAGCTTTCAGCCATCTTCTTGCCCCTCAAAATAAACAAACTGCATGGGTTAAGGAGTGCGTTCTTTCCCACATGTGTCAAAAATCTCTGACTCACTCGTTTGCTCGGTTCCCCTGATCCTATAGATCACGCAAACTTTGTTCGGCTTGGACTCATACCGCCTTATTTTCCCACTTACTGCATAGCTTGGCAATGTTAGAAGAGACGTATTCTGCCTCTCCTTCCCTCTTTTTGTCTTTCTGTTGAGCATTTTATTTAACTGGGAGCGTAAAATGAAGGCATGCAACGCTTCATGCTCCATTTGATAGTGGGCACCGCTTATACCATAGTGTAAAGGTAGTTTAAAAGACGTACTAACCCACTCCTTTGAGTACAATTCATCTGTATGGAGCGTGTAAGAAAATGACCCACACTTGGGACTGACAGGGGTTAAGAACAGATCTGGCAGAACTTCACATTCTTCCCCTAGAAACTGGACTGAGACAGCGAGCAACCTCCAGGCTCACAGACAGCAGCTGAGCATTGGGCTTGGATTTGCACGCCATGCAAAGCCGATGACTCAGCCGAGGAAAAGGAAGAGGAGGGAAAGCTCCCTCTTGATAATCAAGGCATTCCCCAGTCGCTTCTGTTTTAGATCCCCATCCAGCAAAGGCTGCTGAGTGGGCTTTATATACTTAAATAGTTGCACTGAGGCAGGTGTGATTTCAGGGTGCTGCCCAATCAATCTTATTTAAAATCATGTCTGAAGATTCAATTACTTCCAGGACTGGGTCTTTGCTGACAATCTATGGATTATTTAGAAAAAAGTGCATCTTAAAGCAATCAAGATACTAGGAGGAAGCCATAATATGAAAAATGGGCTTGTTTTTCCCTGAACTGTCTAAAATTAAAGATTGAGAGTCCCATTTTATTACAGTTTCCTGCTGCTAAGCTTTCCTTCGTGAGAAAAAAAAAAAAATTCAGAGTACATTTGACCAACTTCTGAACAAAAATTGAAACACTTTTGCTAAGTTTTGCTAAGTTATGTTAATAAATGCTTGCTGAGAATCTTCAATTTCTTAAATTATCCGTGCTCCTTGCTAAATATGTGGAAAAGAAAAATTACAGCTTTTTTTTTTCCTTTTAAATGCAGCCTTATCCATTTTGTGGCCTTAGTTGTGAATTCTAATCTCTCACACCTGGAGATGTTTCCCTTAATGCTAAACTACATTGAAGATTAAAGTTTTTTTAAACTTTTAAACTTGAACAAGTTCAAAGGTCTTAAAATTGCATTAGTTGGTAGGGTGTAGCTAGTTTACCAGAGTTACCAAAAAAATACTTCTGTACAAACACAACATGCAGTTAAATACACTCATCTTGATCTTCAGAGTAGAATAGAATCAGCTTGCAGAATTTAGCTATGCTTGATATCTGCACGTAACTCAAGATGGCCTGGAAAAAGCTCACCAGGGCTTTTTTCATCTTCTCTTCCTTGATATACCAGGAACTGCAAATAGAAGGGAGCGTTGTAATATGAATATGGGGGTAAGTGATGTGAGTTTAAAGGAAAAATCATGGCAATGAAGGTGTTTTCCTTCTGCTGAAAATCACCTTAACTCCTCGTGGAAGACTTCTGCTTTTGTGACTAGCTTAGTAGGTTTTCAGACTTGGAAACATGATATTGTCTGTGGCCTTCATGGACGAGAGAGCGAGTACGACATGCTCGCATTCTATGGATTTTCCAGATCTGAGAATGCTAATATTTTTCATATGCAATCACACTGGTGTTTACATTATTTGGGGATTTGAAGTATGTTTTGATGCTTTATGAAGTCTGACATTGCTTGAATAAACAAATTCTTAATAATTGATTAAAAAGCATAGTTGTACCACTTAATCTGTCTGTGCAGAGAGAGGCATTTTTCCTCTGGGACAGGAATAACCCAGCATTTAGTTAATCAAGTTTTAAAAGCTGTGAATTTAAGCTCTTTGGGATATATACATTACCAATTGCAGGAAGTTGGGAAATAAAAGGAACTTTTCAAATAAAAAGATGTCAATTTAATAGCAAAGGAGCTGGAAACAGATGTTTCACGCAAAGCATAAGAGTTGTGTCATTCCTTTAGGTTTTCAAAGTCACTTCTTGTCAGATGCATTGGTTAAGAGAGAAAATTAATGAGCTGTGTTAAGTTTTATTACACAATCTTCTGATGTGGGAAAGCTTCCCTCCAGGAACAGCTCTGTGCATGGCTTAACTGATTTAGGCATGCCTGCTGCAGTATTCTCCAGAATGTGTTGGAGATCAAAGTAGGGGGAGTTGTTCAGGTTTTATGGCAAGGTAATTAAAAAAATATGGGGATTATTACATATAAATCATACTTGCATAAATTTGCTTGCAAAATAAAATCAAATAAACACGTCTAGAAAATGAGATCAGGAAAACATTCAGCCACATTTTTTACCATTACAGATGCAAAGCTCTACCCTGAAGTCTACACAGTTGACCTCTTTCTTCCACTGCAGAAAATTTGGCCCAGTTCCATTTTAGTGATGTTTTCATTTACATAAAAGAAAAAGAAAAAAGAAGAAAAAAAGCCTACTGAGCTCTCCTGTGTTGTGACAATGTGAAGATGGGCCTTTTGTACCAGGTACAACAGAAGGAGGAGTGGTCCCAGGGAGAGCAGTGGCCAGAATTCCCTTGGGTTCTGAGGTGATTTCATCTGAAAGTTTATTCTCCTAGAAGTAGACTCATGTGCCTGAGCATTCATCTTTTCAATGTAAATGTTAATATTATACAAAACAAGACACAAGAGCAGACTGTTCTCCCTGCTATTGTTCCAGTGCAGACTGTAAGCGAAGAGCAGGTTTGGACCAACAGCTTCTGGAAAAGGGGGTAAAAAAAGCTCTAGAAAACTGCAAAGACTTTCTGTTCTCAGGTACACAGGACTTCTGAGGGGAGTGCATACAAGCTCAGGAAACATGTTAGCTCATCCTTTCCAGCCACACATGGGAGAAAGGGATGCATGCACTATGCTCCAAATAAGGGCTCAGAAATCCCAGTCTAGAAAGAGGGAGAGATGATCCAGTTATAAATGTTGGAGTCCTGATTGTGAAATGCAGAAAATGTTTCTCTCTGGGTGGGAGAGAAATGAAGAGTATTGTGAAACTTCTGTTTAATCAGAGGAGAGCTTCCACATTTCTGTCACATAAATATGCAGAAAGGATAAGCTTATAGCTTCAGCTGTCCTGAATGCAGTGATACCATATGATGACAGAACACACATGCACATGCCTGTCTAAACATATACACAATTGTAGCCAAAACATATAGCACTGTCAGGACTGAGCTTTCTCTCTTTAAGGGTGTGCATATGCCCTTTTTGGTCTAATTGGGTTTATGACTCTACATGTGCATGTATATGCAAGAGATATAAAATACAAGTACAGTAGCTTTTGATGTGAAATAACATTTATTTTCTTGTACCAGCTACAGGTCCCTGAGAGAGTAAACGTAAAGTTCACACTGGAAGCTGCACAACCGAAGGGCTAGCAACAGAATAAGCAGAACAGGCTTGGCTGTCATTTTACCAGTCTTCTCTGCTGCAGTCCTAATGTGCACAAAAGAGGGGCTATTGACTTGTAACTCCATGCAGATGAAACAGTACAATTTGGACAATGAAAACCTACATGAAATATCAGGCGAAAATTACCCCATGCTTTGCTCTTCTGGGCAGTGAAATAATTTCCTGAAGGAACTGAGGAAATCACTCCATGATGTCAAACTGTTTAAAGGTACTTGACTGTGAAACATAGAATAGTTTGGGTTGGAAGGGACCTCTAAAGTTCATCTAGTCCAAACCCTCTGCAATGAGCAGGGATATCTTCAACTAGATCAGGTTGCTCAGAGCCCTGTCCAACCTGACCTTGAAAGTCTCTAGGGATGGGGCCTCTACCACCTCTCTGGGCAACCTGTTCCAGTGTTTTTGTCCTTCCTAACCTTGTCGCAGTGTTTGGTATGGCAGGTCTCTTCCACTTCTAATCTTTTTCAAAGAATTATAGATGCTGTATATAATAATGATAATGAGTATGTATTAAAGATATATTACCTGAAACTGGAAGTTGAAGGCTGGACCTGAAAGCATCGCAAAACTTAGTTGTATTTGCATGCTCCCCAAATATGCACTGCTGCTAATCACATGTGCACAGTCTTGGAGACACAAAACTCATTGAAATTTTGAAACAACAATAATATAAAGCCCATTGCAAGATTTAATATAAAATCTGAACAATAAAGAATTCTGTGATGTATCTGGTTCTTGTTTGATGTACTTCTACTGCCACAGTTAATATAGTGTTTGCAGTGCACACATAAAGCAGATACGCCCAGATTCCTCTCTAAAAGAGTTAAATTATTTTATAGTCATGTATGCTGTCATTCCTGTTATTTTTTTCCCCCGCAATTTCTATAGGCTGTGTTTAGTTTATGTATGTTCTTCTTAACAGCTTTCAACAAAATTTGCTCTAATATAATGTTAGAGGTAGATTGTTATTGAAAAATCTATAAAGATCCTTCTAAGCAGTTTCTAAGCATGAAAGTAGTCTCTCTTTCTTGGTAATTACCAAAGTCTATAAGAAAAATAATCCTCAAATGAGGTATTTGGAGACATACTTTTCTATTCTCAGGCACTGATAATTGGATATTTCACTACAGTGGAATAAAAATCATCCTCTTACACAACATCAGTTAAAGTCTTCAAAATACTTCAGCCCCCAAAGCAGAATTGATGTATCATCTAAGTTTTCCTAAAGGTTGGTGCCAGTCCTTCAGAGGTAAGGTTCAATTTCAGCCTTATTTGTTTTGTATGCTTGAAAATAATAGTGAGCTGAGGGTTTTCTTGGTTTTGCTGCAGACGTACTGCGTCTGCAAGATCTGCAGAAAGACAGGAACATATGAAACCTGTTGTACAAGTCATAATGTCTGGCCAAGGTCAGTCTGACCTGAGTATTCCGGATGCTTTGAGCAATAGCCCCATTAATATCTGAGTCCTTTTGTCCAGTAGGAAGCTGATTACTTTTAAGGGCTTATTGGTGGCTTTCAGTGGCTGCAAGCTTCAGGAACAACATTGTTGAGAAGCTCATTTGTGTTTGGCTTGGTTGGTACATATATGCTCCTCAGTTGCACCCTAAAGTGTTTTGTTTCATAACTAGTGTGTTGATACTTGTGCCACTGCTGCTGCTGGCCATTTCTCCCCATCCCAGTTCTCTTGCTGGCTTCCCGCTACGCTGTGGGGAAAAAAGAGGCAGTATGCTGGGGACAACCTCCATTAAACTCTCTGCTCTGATGAAGGGCCTGAGGAGGAACCAGGGAAGAATATGGACTGGCAATCTGTTGACAATTTGTGGCTCTGCTTCCCCAGTGCTTCCTGGAAGGAAGGTGATGAGTCTAAGCACAGAGTATGAGT
The DNA here is from genome assembly GCF_000708025.1 of Charadrius vociferus. Taxonomy (NCBI): domain Eukaryota; kingdom Metazoa; phylum Chordata; class Aves; order Charadriiformes; family Charadriidae; genus Charadrius; species Charadrius vociferus. The sequence goes on from NW_009646631.1 coordinate 2,441,559, forward strand.
TCCTTGCTCCTTGTGCTGCTCTGTGCTTGCTTTTCCAGGCGAAGTGGAGGACTCCAGGGCCATGCAGCAACCTTTGATGGTCAGTGTGCCACACAAGGTTTGCTTCTCTCCTTCATCAGGGAGCCCTGGGGGCTGCAGGCCAGGAGCCAGTGGTGGCCTTGGCACTATGCCCCTGAGATGCCTGCATGCTGGTGGAGACCTGGCAGATATGAGCACAGAGCCTTCTTCCCAAAATCAACATGAACCCTTGCTGCAGTTACATTAAAGTCAAGGGCAAAACAAAGCTGACTTTAAGCAGTTAGCTACTTAACATCTTTGTTTCATCCTTTGTGAAATGGCATGGTCACTTGGAAATGCCTTGAAATTCTTATCTAGAAGCTGTGTGAAAAATTGGAACATTATTATTAGGTTACTGTGGAACTAGAAAAAAAAAATACCCTGGACTTTTCCTCATATGTGTTTATGCCTAGGAGGCGGCCTACATGGGCCTGTATCTAGACAGAATCATGGACACAGTGTTTCTCAAGGCATAAATGATTTTAGAGGCTCACTAGGTTTACTTCAGACAGTTCCATCTTCTCTATTTGGAACAGGCTGTGTTATCAGCCTAATTGCAGCCATTAAACCATTTGTGGTCAGAATTTTTTGTTTGTGTGCTAACATCAGTGTTGGCAGGAGAATGGTCACCAGAGGTGATGCTAACTATCAAATATATAATTGCTTTCCAGTGACAGATGTTAAGGGCTCTAAAGGGGAAACAGGACCTTATAAAAACTGCTTATTCTCATTCTAAAAGGACCGGGTAAAATGAGGAACCTGATCTGAACTGTTGGTATGATTTTGTGATGAGATATATGGCTTGGGCAATCTGATTATGCGCCTTCTGCATCTCATGCCTCCTTGAAGGCTAAATTTGCTCTTTGATGTTTTTTTCTTTGGGGTTGCACTTTTTCTTTCAGCTGTCTACACTGATGAGGTTTTGATATCTTCTTGTACAAAGCAGTGCAATTTAATGGTTTCCCCTAACTATAGCTATATTAGTTTATGTGAAACAAGTGTATGCCTTTCTGACAAAGATCCCTCTAATCCATTGAGTATGTGGTGTTAATGTTTATTGATTTTGTGATGAGTGCAATGATTTGGTAATTATCTTTAAATTCTTTCTCTTCTGAGTGTGCAGTGTTTATTGTATGGTTTTATTGATTAAATAATGGCATACACTTATGCAAGAGCAGTGTGTTCCTGTACAAGATCTTCCTCACGTATAAATTAGATGCACCATATATTCAAGCATGGCATCAGTTAAGCTGACATGCACCAAAGACTCTTCTGACCTAGTTCTGGTACAAGTATACAAACAGGTATGTAACACTGTGCATTGAGATGTTGAATACCAATTCAATTACATCAGCCAAGCTGCTGTAAGAGGAGAAAATATTTTTATATTTTTTTAGCAAATATTGCTGAGGGCTAGTGTTTTTTAATGGTATTTTCACTGTTATCAGGGCTAGTATTGTAGAGACAACTGGAATTTCTGGTGTGACTATGCAAAGGCACAGAGACCCTGCTCTCCTACACATTGTGGTGTGCTCAAGAGTTACAACACAACAGCAGTTTATGGAAACCAAAGAGAAAATGAATTTAACAGATGATCCTAAATATTTGCAGTGGCACGACTTAGTTTCCCACCCAAATTATAAACACGCTTGCCTATTTATCTCCCTCTCTTGTGACACCATTGCCAGTTATTGCCTTCTCTGTGTCTTTAATGAGTAGCCTTCATTCAGTTATCACATAATTACATAATCATTTACCTTTTACATATATGTTTACAAAACACTAATGCAATGTGAGTTTAAAGGCAAAGTCCAACCCAACAAGTGGTGAATCAACACACTGAAAGTCGAAAAGTGGCCACAAGATGTGCTTTCAAAACATGACGCTGCTCAGTCAGAAGGAGGAATTTCAGTTCTTTGCAATTAACCCTACTCTGGTAATCATTCTACAAGAAGGCATATACATCTGTTTGTCTTTCCACGTAATGTGTGCTGTGGCAGGATGAAAATCAGAAGCAGAGCTAGTTGCCCTTCCAGGATCTCACAGATCTAATGTAAGATTATAATATTCACATCTAGACTGTTTGAAGATGGCACAAATAATAACAGAGAACACAACCCAACCCAATTGTCCTGAAATTCCAGTACAGAAATTATATTTAAAACTCCCTGATACACTTCAAAGCCAGCTTGTGTTCTTTTCTGTGCTTGTTCCTTATGTTCACTGTAGGTAAGTGACTGCTTTTCAGCTTTGAACTAATTATCATTCCTGAAAGCATTTTCCAAACCACAACGGCTTTATGGGCCAGCTTCTGTTCTCAGTGAATTACAGGAGTTTGCTGATGACTTCAATGGGAGCAGGAGCAGTGTTAATGAAGTAGTAGTATAAAAGAAAAAAGGGGAAAAAACCAGGTGAACTACTTTACCAGTGCTTTGAGGTTAAGGTTAGAAGATTGCTATAGTCGTTACAGTAAAATGATTCATTCTACAGCTTTTTCTTTAAAATGGAAGTGCAACATTGGCTTATTATGCACATCCTGACCTCTGCCTGTGTACATACTCTCACCGCATATTCTGATTTTGGCAGGAAGCAAAAATCTGGGTCTTTTTTGCTTTGCATTTACTACAGACAACTTTTTTGGACTCCGTGTGACAGATCAGCTATTTCTCCCCTGCTGCTCTCAAAAGTTTTTATATCAGCCTTAAAAATCACATTTCTTTGGCAAATTTCTCTAGGATAAAGTCAGACATAAAATGGAAGGAAAATGCCTTCAGGCTTACGAATTCTTCTTTCTCTCAAGCAGGAGAATGCTGTTATTTTGAAAAGTGTCTGTGTTCATTGTTTCTCTGAAATCTGAACTTTTTCCACTTGGATACAGTTAACTCCCTGAGAATCTCGTAGAAACGGTATTAGATGTTGATCTCTTCACAGGAGAGTGGGGAGAAGCAGACAGCCAGGCCACATCGATCTGGGCTGCGGGACGTGTTTAGTGAAAAATCTATAGGGCTCAGCTTAGGGTGTCAGCTGTCAGTCTGCAGAGCATCTGTCAGAGGAATATTTGCTTCACTGCCGCTGAATGTGAGTAATGCTTTCACAATATGGCAGTACGATGCTATAGATTACAGTTGTAATGGAGCACATCCTGAACAGCTGAGCCTGCTCTCTCTCGCTCATTCAATAGCAAGAGTTGCCTCGCTATAAGAGCTTGGGGGATTATGTACTCCAAACAGCTGTCTATAGCACCATGGATTTATTTGGGCTAAATGAGAACTTGCTTTCTTTAGCTAAATCAAACTTTATCAGACAGTTTTACTGTTGGCAGTTAAAATAAAATGTGTTTGCTGAACAGTAAACACCTTGTTACTGTTAGGAAGGATTATATAAACAAAAGGCATACACAATGAAGTCTTATGCCAACTGACTTACTGTCAAAATAATATACTGCTGTTAGCGGAATTGTGCTCAGTTGAAGGAAATTATAGGCCTAAAAACACATCTTGAATGACAAAGAAACCATTTTTCCACAAATAATCTTTAAAAAGTTTAATACACTGTGCCTTGTAGAAGTGGTTTCAGCAACCGAGGATGCTGTATCCTCATAAAGGAAGGTTAGGAAAAACTGGGTGAATTGCCTATAATCTTCAAAGGTTTGCTGTATTTGCATAATGCAGTGGATCAAGTAGATTTAGCATATTCCCCCCTACAAGACATGTGAAAGTTGGTTTTGTCCAACAAAAAAACTACAAACCCTCTCTTTCAAAATAGGATACGTTGTTCTTCTTCCACTTTTTACACAATATATAGTCTACACAAGTACAGAACACTCATGAGCCACCAAATACATGTTACAATAATATTAGGCTATTTATGCACTGTAAATCAGCTTTCCTTCACTCCTCGAGAAACTGAAAGTAAGGCAGATATTCTGTTTTATAATCACAACAAGGAAAAAAGGCATGTCCAAGCCCAGCAGGGTCACTGAAAGGAATAACACTGACTACCACAAGTTTCAGCTTATTCTTCAGAGAGTTTGAAACTGAGTTTACTTACTTTGTGTTAAAAACAGAAGTCCCAATTCAGGAAAGCATAAGGCTAATGCTATTTGCACTTTCTCGCTTCATTCTGAATTTTACTGTGCAAAATGATTTGCATTTCTATGTACAAAGTGTTACTTTTAACAGATTACCTAACAGTTAAAACATCAGAATTCAGCTGAAATGACTGGGAACTGTCTTCTGCTTGCAGAATCCACTATGTGACCATAATGTAGACTGTAAAGATAGACAACACCTCGAAGGTCAAGAGCTGTAGGCTTTATTGGGGCTTATGAGTTCTGTTACAAAGAACTTCTCAAGGATAACTTGAGGTAAGATTCATAAGTCTGAAAATTCTTGAAAGGGAAACTCTATAATCTATACAAAAGTGTATTGTGGAAGATCAGTTAAGCATTTATCGGAAATAATTAGGTTTATTCATTACTACATGTATCTATTGTACTTTGGAAAACTTATGTTTCTAGGACTAGAACTCGCTGGAAGCTTGAAAAGGGGAATTTTAATGATACCTTATAAATTTTCCTTTAGCCAAAACTGGCTCCAGGTGAAACAAGATGAAGCTTTCCACACGTTTCTCAACAGAATATGTTTCGTTTCCTTAATGTTATGCCTGACCTTAGAAACGCTCCTTTTCTTTTCCACATTCTCACTGAAAAGATCATATAATACCATTCTGTGGACAACTACACCAATTTTATTGCAAATACTTTTTCCAGTTCTTTAGGGAAGCCTGAGGACCCAGTAATAATACCTCTGTGCTGCTTGTCATGGCTGTATGGTTTGCAGTGCAATAAGATGTAAATAGGTTCCTTAAATCCACCTTCTTACATCTTAAAAAAAAGTCACAAGTGAAAAGATTTATTCTATTTTATCTTTCAGTAACAGTTAGAAAAAGATACGTGGTTAATATATGTTGGTGCTGTAAATTTCAAGACAACTCCTATAACTTTCATTTTGTTGTATTAACTGGAAAAGGGTGTTTAGTCATCTTTCCATGGGAAATTAAGGATAGGGTGACTTCATGAGGATTTGCTATTGGTCTTCTTTAAGTATGTATACAATTTATGCTGGTACGCAAGTGCTCTACCTTGTTTAATTAATTAGGGTCAAACCCATTACAGGTTTGCACTGTTGACCTTTGACATAAACCTGAAGGATCAGGAAAGATGATAATCTGTTTTAATTATTTTCTGAATTCAGTTTTTAAAAAAATGCAACTACAGACAGGGTGTTTTACGGAGAACATGATACCTTAGAGTTTTGTTCTTCCTTCAAACCTGGCTTTAAATGGCTTACCATTCAAAGAAAAGATCTGTCATTTATGAAACTGAATGCAAATTTGCACATTCTACTTCTTTCTTGCATGTATCAAGTTGCTTTCTATGGCATGTGATAGTAGAACAGAACTGTGACAAAGGAAGATGCATAATTAAAATCAATTCTCCCATGCACTATTAAGCTCCGGTGAGAGGCAGTTAACATTTCCTGAACAAGTTGCTCTGTAAGCAGTGGCTCCAGTGAGGCACGGTTGCCTTAAATATTTATTTTTTTCTGTCCATTAAATATCTTGCACTGTAAAAACTCCTGACGCTTAGTGGGGAAGATAAGTGTCACAACTATTTGGAACGACTTGTTCCTCGACTGTGCAGTTAGTTCATGCATTCTCTTTGGCCAGGTGCCTACTGCTACACAGAGCATTTAATTGCAAAACTTGGACTGCCCTCTTGTTTGGACTATTGCATTTACCTAGCTACTGATTATCACTGTATTTCTAGGAACTTAGTTATCTCTGTGACCTGTAATCTTTTGTCGAACATGGTTAACATTTGGCAAAGATTTCAGAAGTTAGAAGGAGATAAAGCGTGTGATTGCACGGGCTCATTTCCTCAGGGAAGAGTAAGACACAAATATATCTATGTATTTGCAGTGATTTATCTGGTAACATATGTATCAAAGCTGCAGGTAATTTGAGATTTTGCGGTACATATAAATGCTGTGTTCTGAGAGTAGCAAAGTGAATTGAAGTTAAAAAGTTGAAACACAAAGGAGCTTGAAAAATTCTTACCTTGGATCTGCTGCCAGAAACATAAAGTACGTTACCTCTAAAAATAAGAGCCCTGTCTTCCAGATGACGTGTGTTTGGCCTCTAAATGGGGATCAGTCTCTTTTCTTTGTAAAAAATAAATGGACACCTATACTCTGGCTACTAGCTCTCATTATTCTCCATGGGAATTAGGCACGCAGCCTAAAAACCCCTAGCAAAAGTCACTATTGCCTCCAGGTAGCTGCTTGTCTGGACTTTCCTAGCCTGCATTTACCTTACTTTCAATTTAGTTAATTTTAAATTCTCTACAGGGCAGATATTGGAATCTCAGCCATCTTTCACTGCCACACTAAAGTCCTCGTGGTCCTTCCTCTTGGTCACCATTAAAGCAATGCCCAACAGTTTCATTTGTAATTGACCGAGAGAGGCAGTGGTGTGCAGCTGTTCTGGGTTTCTACCTCTGGCAAACAGAGAAATGCACACCTTCAGTACTGTTTGCTGTACTATGTGTTTGGTTGAACTGAATCTGGTTCATATACCTGCTGCTATAGTGCTGTCCCTCAGTAACAGCGCTGGACTCCTCTTGCAAGGCGGCCTTTTTTGTGTTTCACAGGTCTGGTGGTAAGGGCACTCACTGCTTCATCAGATGATCTTAGGCCTCTATTGCTTCTCGTGCAAAAAACACCACCTTGACTTTGTTGAAAGCAGCATTTGAACTTTATTTCATAGATCATAAAATCCATGATTACTGCTCATAATCTGGCTTCCTGAAACCAGCGTATCCTCTGGTTTCAGTAAGGACAATAATCAGGGACAATAGAAAATTCAATTAGGTCTGGTTCTGTTAGTTGACTTGAGGTGCCTGCTTGCAAGAGTAAACTTTAGGAAGAAGGCGCTGGCTTGCACACAGACAGCATCCCAGGGAAAGGACACAACTGTTAATCAGCAGACAGAACATTTACAACAAAAAAGTATTTCAGGAAGATACATGATATGAAGTACATTTTCTTTCTGATATACGGGCAAATTAAGTCATATCAAAGACGGGTTATATGCTTTGAATTGTTAAAAGCTCCATAGCTCTTTAAATAACTGCCAGCCAGAACATGGGTTTGCATGTTTTCCGTAAAGTGCATTAGTTCTGACCCTCCTCCAACTGAAATCAGTGGGAATTTGTCCAACTACATCAAAGGAAACAACACTGAGACAAGTAAGTTTGATGCAGATGACTGATTATTGAAAAATATGTATTTGTATGCGTGAGAAATAGGACAAAATAAAAACCAGGAATACAATCCCCATTAGATTTAAAGAAGTGTTTGGATTCAGATTTTTTTTCAATTCTGCTCCAATGGGTCTTGTTCCAGAGCAGATTTAAAACTACACAAATAGCTGCCCTTCTCCATTTCCCACTTTTCAACATGGCAAAAGTTTCAGGAAAATCAGATTGATCGGTGAGATTACCAGCACTGTGGAAACTGAGAGCATATCAGTATGATTAGGACCTTTCTCGTGATTACTGAAACATCAGACTTTTCCCTTGATTTGGCCTCAAATGTGAACTTTGATCCTCAGCCTAAAATATATCCTATTCTAACGTAGTTATCTCTAACCTGAACCACAACTGGCATACTGAGATGCCCTCTAAGTCACACTATCAGCACAGAAAAACTTTAAGATTGACTCACATAGGCACTGGGAAAGCTGGGGTGCCCCTGTTCTCCCTGTACGCACATGGAGGGAAACAGCCTGGGAAAAAAGGGACCACGAGCACAACAAGGCATAATCCCTGCTGGGTTCACATCCTCTTTGGGCTGCAGGGATCTACATGCAGTTGAAAGCAAGAGCTGGATTAATATCCAGATGGATTCCTCGAGGTACAGGGAACCAGACAGATGCATGGCTGTGTGCACAAGACATGATCGCTTTTTATTTCTCCCTCTCTGCCCTCCTACAGAAGCCCTAATCACAAAACGTGCCATTTTTGTCTAAAATGATTTTGAAAGTAATGCTGCGGATTTATATGAATCACTTTATGCAACTGTTGGCAGTGTCAACAGCAAAAGATGACCTTTCAGTGTATGTTTCTATTTGCAGTGTGCGTAAAACCTGGACTATATGCAGTTACAAAAATGAACAAATAGATCTGGAGGAGTTTGATTTACTTTCCCAGTCTTGACTTTCTACTAATACGCTGGTTCTCACTACCTGTATCCTTTAAACTGTCACAGACACTCCCCAACCCACCCCCTCATAAAAAAAAAAAAAAGTCTGCACTGCACTGAAACCCCTTAAAATAAATAGAAAATAACTCCTTTTTTCCTCCCAAAGCACTCACATTTGTTCCTTCAAAATTAGGACTCAGCAAATAGTTGGAATACATCTGTACTCAGAGGAATCCACATCAGATCATAAATTTGTTCATGTTAAACACAAACATATGAATGCACTCTTACATCCAGGGACTATGGAAGGGTTTAGAATTTGCACACTTCACTCTGTGCAATGCCAGGGCAATGTTTCACTCATCTATGTAAATAGAAAGCAGGCTTGTTGCATTAAAGGCATAAGTATCCTTATGCTCTGCATAAACATCACAGGTTTCAATTTTGAGAAGGAATCACATAATTTGTCATATCTTTTATTGTGATTGACTTCAGTGATGGGCATACACAAACATATGATTTTCCACTCAGTGTATCAGCCTGTCTCTTAGTGTGCATTTGCTGCTAAAATAACAGGAAAAGAGATTAACCTCAGATATGCAAATAAGCCTAATTGAATTAAATGGGACAAATTACTCCATTGTCGGAGCAGTTCCTGGTTTGGCTGTGCTGCACACAGCACAAGAGCACCAGGAGAGGGCTTGTGTGGCTGTCCCTCATTCCTTGCCTCTTCTTCTGGGGCTTGTGGCAGAGCTGTGCTGGGGTGACAGGTACACCAGCATGGTGAAGCACTGTAGCATGGTGGAAGGGACCCCAATTGTACTATGTTAGCCCACCTGAGTGTAATTTAGAGACATGTGAAATTACCTGTTGGGCTACTCAAAAAAAAAAAAAAAAAAAAGAAGATTTCATTAAAAAAAACCCCAACCTTCCCCCTAAAAGTTTATAACACTTGTCATTGCAAAGAAGAGGGTAAATGTGAAAACAGTTGACACACAAGGCCCCAGAATAGAGTCTCTGCTAAGATCATTAACGATGTGTTTGTAAATTTTCAGTGTTGGCAGCCGTAAGGGGACCTCGGGCTTTTGGCTCATGTGGGGTGGCAGTGCTGGTGGCGCTGGAGGCGCCCTGGGAAGATCTCTCTCATGCTGTCTGGGGCTGCAGGAGCAGGTCAAGGCATCATTTGTAGAGCCTGTCCTCAGGCTCTCTATTTATGTTATACCATACAAAAAAGAAAGGGAACGGTTCAGTACAGTCATAGTGTTAAAGAATTGTGTCTGAAAACCATCCACTTACTGATGAGGGATAGAAATCTAGAGGGGAAAAAAAATTTACTTTAAGAAGTATTTTTCATGGAATGTTATTTATAACTTTCCCACCCCTGAAGCTTCATTCTTCCTCCCTTCCCTGGAAAAACTCGAAAAAAATACGGAGTCTAAAGAAACCTAATTGTACGTGTATGCCAGATGCAAGTTTTGTTAAGCCATCTACTTCTTGTGAGTTGTCTCCTTTGGGGCTATTATTTATCATCTTCTGCAAAACAGATAAAGAGGATTTCCTGCTTCAAAAAAATGTACAGCTTAGGGCCCAATACTAAAAAACCTTATTTATAAGAGGACTCCCATTGAAGTCAATGGAATTCCTTGTATGAGAAAGCATTTGCAAGATCAGCCATGAGGAAGAGAAAGCAGTGTACAATAGTTAACTATAATACCGGGTAAAAGCAACAAAATGAAAAGATGCGGGATGGAAATTTATGGTTGTGTAAAATTATGGAAGATAATGAGAATATCTAGGGCCACCAGCTATAAAGACCAAATTGTCTTCTTTAATTGAGCAATGTATCCACATACGGTGAAGAAGTAACTACTGATTTTATCAGCCTTGCTAAAATACTGTTGGTGAAATTACTCCAGGAGAAAATAAAACCTAATCTAACCAAGCTACGGTTTTGTAATCTGCATCACACGGCTATCAAATCTCCAGGACAGTTTTTTCTTTATTTCATATGAAAATTAGTTTCTGAATCTGAAAATAGATTTCTCTGAAATAGCAAATCAAAAGGGAACTGATGCATGTCACCCTTACAGTCAGTGGGTGCCCCTCCTAGCATTGGAGACCTGTGCAGACAGTGCGAGGAGGAGTGGGTTGCCTTCTCTCAGTCTTAGCCATCAGTCAGTTGCATGGGTAGGACACAAGGGCTGGGTTTCATCATGAAGCAGTCAGGTACGGCCAAATTCATTGCTTTTCAGCTTCAGAGATATTAATCTTATCTTCATAATTCTTATTTGTTCTTCAGTTTTACTCAGGGACATATGGTCTTTGTTCAAGAGCGCGTCAAGATTTTCTTAGGTGACCTGGATTTACTTGGCCAGGCCGGATAGTGTTTTGGCTCTCTGGGCTGAAGTTGTTTCATCATGAAACAAAATGACTCAGACTGATACCTTGAAGGACCGTTGCTCACGGAAAAGCTTTCTAGACTTTTAAAATGCTGAGCTGCTTTCTGGCCCTCACTGCCCTTAAGGCAGTAGTAGCCTGTTGTGGCTCTGTGATGGGCTGAGCACACAGGACTGGTAAGTCTTATAGGGAGAAATAGCTTGTGTGTAGATGGGGAAAAGGATAAGCTATAAGGTATGCAAGCTCTTCTTTAAGTGAGCAACATAAGTGAAGCTTTGGAGCAATTATTCCCAAGATGTATTTAACTTGACTTTTTTTTTTTTTTCAAATTCCAGAAAGGGTTTTTGTGCTTAAAAGTGTGCCCATTCGTTCAACAACATCAGGCAATCTGACAAAATCTTCTAGAGACTTTGCTCTCTCTCGAAAGGACAATCACCATCCTAAAGCACGTCTTGGGCTAAAGTTGGCCCTAATAATCAATGCTAACTGTTTATTCAATAAGTGCCTTTTCTTGGCTCTTGAACAGTTTCTTTATAATCCTACTTTTGACATTTGTAATTCTTGAGTTTGTGAGGTTTGCAAACATATTTGGTCTGGGAACTGCACATACACAGTTTGTACTTGCTACTCTGCATCCTTTTAGCCAAGGTTTGTGATTCGTCATAACTCCATTTTGCTTGTTTGGCTGGATGATTTAAGTGTTTATAAAGTATTCCTGCTTCTCTGCTTCCTATGTATTCAATTCATTTATTAAGCCAACTTCTGCTGCTGGCCCAAGATACATGTTCTACACATCTTTACAGAAAAGAATTTTCTTTGTGAGCATATAGAAGGTGAAATGAAACAAGAATTCCCCCAAAGCTTAAGGATGTTTTAACTCTTTTTTTTTCCCATAGCATTTAGACACCGGAAAAGTAAAACAGCTGAATTCAAACAGTATTGAATATATGTACTTTGCTTTCTTCTGTCTCTGTCCTGTCTGTCAAACTAATGCAGAACTATAATACTCTAAAAATAATACTAGCTGCTACAAATTTTAGTTTGTTAAAATATTTTTGTTAAAATGCACATGGAATGGCACATTCTAACTGCTGAAGTAAAGGACATTGAAGAATTTTGGTCAAGACATTGTTCTGAGAGTGTATACCTATATTAATCTCTGCACTATCAGAAATCACGTTATTTTTTCATATTTGGTGCAAGTTTCATGTAACATTCCTGTGCAAGGCACCCAATATTTTTATCACTCTTCCTCTATCTAACCTCAAGCTTTTAAGTCATGGGGACTGTGACATTCTTGTAAAGAACATGATGAATAGGAAAATAACTCAAAAAAAGGTGTGGCAAGTTAAAAAAAAACTTCGAATGACTGAATGCATTCACCTTTAGTTCCAGGTCTGTAAAGTCTTCCTAAGGAACTGAATTTATGTGTCTAACTTGCAAAGTGCCAGGTGAAAAAAATTCTGTATTCAATTCTTACAAGCCTTTCATGGAGTGCAGCTGAGAGTGAGTACTGTGTTTCCATCATTCTCAGATTTGTTTTGGAACTGTCTGCTCCATAGGCATATATGTAAATATATATTTATTTTTATATGTATATGTACGTAAATATACATATCAGCTCACACACATGTTCATACTCCGGAATGAAAGTCCGGGCAATTATGTAATCACAAGAGAGAGATTTGTTCCTGTGCGTTACTAAAGATTATAGTAAACATTATGCCTGTGGTCTCCTTCAGTTCCATCCTGGACGGTTCTGTTAGCTAAAATACATCTGTTGTCAGCACTATCAAAATATAAAATCTATGGTTTTAACTTAAAATGGGATGGGATATTGCCTGGAATGTTTTCTCATATAGACAGTGTTATCTGAGTCCTTCCTTGGCAAGAAGTTCAATCTGAAGACAGTTCTCAGATGGTTTCAGCAGCTTAGTTTGCAATGCCTCTGGAAGCAGAGCTCCGTTGTCCTTGTAAGGAATTCCCCCTCCCCAGTCCTTCAAACTTTTTCATCGTTTGGGAAACACACACTTGACCGTGACATCTCGTTCAATTACTATAAGCAGTTCTGGAAATCAGTTAAAGAATTACCTGTTTACTATAGGCATTGGAGACATAATCTGTGTCTAGAGGACCCGTCTGCATCGTGCCATCCACATGGCCTTCGCTGATGGCTGCAGCGTGGGATGCTGCAGCCTGGCTGAGCCCGCAGCAAGTGCTGAGATACCCGAGCCCTGGTATTCTTTGGCTGTGTTGGGAGAAGCCACTGCTGCAAGCTGTGGCACTCCAGCGCATGGAGTTAGATTAAGCCTTTCACAACCTATAAAGCGCACCTAAAAACAGACCACGTGGAAGAGCTATGTGACAAATTTCAGAGGCTTTTTTTTTTTTTTCTATTTTTTGAGAGGCCAGCACTCGTAAAGCAGTGTTGAGAGGGCATTATCCTAAGGAAGCAAGCAGTAAATTTGTAGGTTTGCCTCTAACAGCTGGTTTGGGAGTGACCAGCCATTAGGACAGAGAAGGAGAAATGTGGGATGGGGGAGTGAAAGGGAGATTTTAATAATACTCATAATTAAAATGCTGCATTCTAGCTGCTGGGGAAAACAGTGCTGCAGATTTCTGGAAGAAATTTGATTCCAAGAAGTGCAAGAGGCCATGAGTGAAAATTCTTTCATAAGCAGGAAGTGAGAGAGGGAACTATAAGGAAATATTCTGTTTATTTTGGCCATCATTCTAAAAAAACTGGCGTAAAAGCAAAGAGAAATTGAAGAAAGAATATTGATAAATGATGTGTGAAAAGTACCTAGAATTTTGGGACACTGCAAAGCTTAATTATGAACACGAGTAATTTATTCATGTGTTGTCCGGAACTAATCACTATTTTGCACTTTATTAGGAATGGAAACTTGCGTTGTCTCTTTCAAACATACAGTAGTTAGCTGATTAATTGAGTGGTTTGCTCAGTAGTATGACCAGCTGTTATAAATGTTTTAGTAATTTTTTTGGCATTAAAAGTAAACAGGCCTTTTTCTGTCTTTTTGGCTTGGCTGAATAGGAAAGCACATAGCCAAACCTAGATCTTGTTTCATATCCTGAATTTTGTTTTGAAAGCATAATAGCACTAAATGTGTTGCTGTGTTTCTAAGCAACTTCTCACAAGATGCAAAAATAGGCAGTTATTTTCCTATGTTTAAAAGTCCTTTTGATGTTGTATTTTGGTTTACCAGTTACCGTCCCACTGGTTGTAGCTACAGCTTAAGAGACATTTCTTGTAGACCCTTGAGACCTGGTTTTTGAAGGATCTGACATTTATTTTTGGAGTAGACCTCTTTTCCTTCTGGATTAATGTCAAGGAAGTAACTGGAAAGCACTAGAGATGCTCCCTGTTTATGAGTCCAAGCCCTCCGAGGAACACCCCTGCTAATCTTGCTGTAGTTCGAGCCGCGCACAGTGCAAAAACCATGGGCATTGTAAGGTGCATATTGCAGGTTACATTTGAGGAGATGAATGGAGGCATATTCAAAAGTAGGAAAGGCTGTGTGGCAAGGGGCATGTAATTTCTTCAAGAATACTGAATCTTCTAAGATGTTTGAGAATGCCCTGTGGCCATGAGAAACATGTTTGTCAAAATGCATCCCCAGCTGTGGGATGGCATAATTCAAGTGTTGGACGCCGCCTTTCGTTCAGATTTGGAAAGCTGAAGCCTGTCCACATTTGCGCTCCATTTCTTGCTGAGCCTGAAGATGTTGCTGGGCTGAAGAATGTCATTGTGTAGTTTCCATTGTCGGCTGTCACACTGCATATGTTTTGGGACTGATCTGAAGTTTTGTTTGACATCATGACTTTTATAAGAATCAAAACCCCCAAATCCCTCAGATGAAATCCATATGGCTTTGTTCACAGGCTGAAATAAAATCATGCTCACAGCCTTTACTGCAACTGAGGGATATTTGGTGGGAGTGGTTTTTTGCTTAATAAAAGTATAACGTTCAAATGCTGGAAATGTGGATATTATTAAGTACCTGCTCTGTGAGAATAACTCAAACGCTGTTTTATTCCCTGCCCCTTTCGTTAGTTCATATGCGCAAGAGTCAGATCTGAGGCTGACATGAAGAACGATCTCCGCAGCCTGGCATGGGCCCAGCTTCACTTGAACTCTGTTTTAGACATTATTGGGTTTTTGTCTGCATTTTGGCTCCTTGCAGCTCAGTGCTGAACATTTGGCATGATGTGTGGTAAGGGTTATTACGATACACAGAGGTGAGGTAATTCACATCATTTCTGCAGTGTAGGCAAGTTTGCTTGGCTGCTAGAGCAGTTAAAGCAGGAAGCTTCCCGGTGTGCCGAGATGCTGATTACTAAGGGTCAGGCCTGCGCTCACCATGACATCATAAAACACAACCGGGGTCTGATTTATTTAAGAACTGTCATGTCACTGGTTTTGTCAGGAGAAAAACAGAGGACAGAGAAGGTGAGGGGGAGCGGGAGGCTTTCACAGGGCGGGATTTATGTTGAAGAAGAAAACATTGACAGGTCCTTTGCCAATGATATAAGAAAAGTTTTAGTTTCTTGTGGGACTGAGGTATGGAGTGGCACTCTTCCCTCCTTTTGCCGAGTCATTTCCAAAATGAAGAAAATGTTAATAGCAAATCTGGGATAAGGGGAAAGACTGTGACAAAACTCTGCCCAAATATTTAGGCCTCCTTAGCTATTGCTTTGGGCAAATCCAGCACCATTTGGCACGTGGGAAAGTGTGCAAGATTGGTGTACACAAGAAGAAGCATTGCAGACCCTTCTGAGGTAGCATGTGAGAAAACCTCGCTGGGATGTCTTCCAGACACAGCCATGGGCAAGCAATGCTTCCACTGTCCCGCTGCTGGGCTTCTGCACCTCTGCTTCTCATAGAAATATATTCCTTTATCTCTCCTTGCAAAAATTATGTTTGAATCCTGAAGATCAGCTCACCATACACAGAAAACCTACTTTGTCAAGGAAATTAATATGATGCATGCACTGCAAAAGCAATGGAAATTCCCATTATGACTGAGACTGTAGCATGAATAAGTGAATGTATTTATAAACAGGCAATGCAAATCCCTGTACTGATAAAGTACATCTCAGCTTTTCCATACAGGCAGTTGTAAAAGCATCTGCTTGGTATAGCTAACATCTCACTTTAAGACCATTTTCCTGACTTGATGAGCTAGATTTCAGTTTCAGCTCTCAGCATATCACATGGAAAATGTATCTCTGGCTCTTATGCCAAAGAGGCCTCAGTGTTTGGTTTGGTACCCTATTGACTAAGTTACTTTTGTACTTCTAGTACTTCCTTTATTCGACTGTCTCAAATGCTTTTCAAACACGAAGTAGGACTTGCAACAGGCAGGTGGTAGTGTTGTGAAGGGTAAATTAGACACAGGCAGCTTCACTGATTTCCCTGAAGACCTCCCAGTATGGGGCTATAACTGCAAAAAAAAAAAGGTACTCCGGATTCTCTGCTCTGGTCAGGAGACTACACAGCCCCTCATTTCTATGATAATCAGAAAACCCATGCTGAAAATCTTATTTGGGTTACAACACCGAGAGTCCACAGACATTAGAAGTAGATAATAATAACAAACACCAACTGATTGCAGGTGCGGATAAAGCTCCAGATTGTTCAAAGATGTGAGAGTTCTCTAGGTCACTTCAGAGGCAGCTCTTCAGGTCCTGAATGCTTAATTAAAAAGTTAATTAATTAACATTCATTAGGTTATATAGATCCCCATATGCCTTGCAGCTTTTTCCCTGTTTTCCTCCTCCTTGAGACTCAGACTAATGTCCTCCATCTAGGGGTAAGTAGCTCCGAAAGCTGGATCAGACCCATCTGGGTTTTTTACAGAAACTCAAGGGAAATGCAAAGGAAAGCCAAAGTTGACAGTATTAGAAAGAGTAACTGATGTCTTCTGAAATGTTTTGATTTAATAACCCCAAAAGCAATTCAAATGTATTCATTTAGGACTTAGCACTGGCAGCTGTGCTGCCTGGTACTTTAAATAAGTAGTTCTGGTGAAAAAAATGTGTACGTGCAACCTGGTACAAAAGATTTTCCAAAGAACAAGTCTTATCTGGGCTGGTATACATGTCTGAGTTTCAGAATGCTTTTTAGGAGGAGAGAGCTAAGGAGTAGAGTGAGGAAATGACTCCCCTTAAAATGTATTTATAAACCACTCTTGAATTCACCCACAATAGATTTTCCATCTTTGAGACCATGCTTCAAGGTGATAAGAACTTGTTCCAAACACATCTTTTTTTTCCATAGACTGCTCCCATACCCGGTTAAAGGCAGTGGGCATAACAACTAAATTTTTGTTCCTTTTGTACAAATAGCCCAGGTACTCTAGAGATATATAGAAGGATTTTGACAGTGAGAGCACACTGATATCTTTTGATGCTGTTACCCACAGGGATGATGAAGATTATTTCCTTTTCCATATTGCATGCAGCAAAGACAGGTGGAGACCATTAGGGAGGTGCTAGAATCTGTTGTTCACTTTTGTTGCTCTTGATGATGACCTGAGCCCGGGGAAGGAAACAAATGCATGGGGTGCGGGTTTCCCTTTGTATAAGCTGAAAGCGTGCACTTTTTTTAGGCGTAGGAGAGGAGATGGCTCTATCCAGATCCTCTTCTGTCATACTGTAACATTGCCGTTCGCACTGGGGTCTTAGCTCCTTTGCTCTGTTTTAAAAACGGCTGTAACTAAAAATCCAGCTTGTTATATTTGTTTCAGAAATGAACAGGAGACCAGTGACTTTTCTTTATACACTGTGAAAATTCTCTGAACTGCTCAGAGCAGTTCCCAGCTCTGCATCAAGGGGAAGGTCTGGCTTGAGGGAGGAGTAGGTAATTAAAGCTGTAATGGAAGTCACTGGGAACTCCAGATGCTTTACCTTACAAATCAGAACCTACCTGTCTCTAGTGTTATCTCTCTTTGATTTGAGAAATATTTAGGCCTTGTCAGAATTGTTTCACTAAAAGGGGGGGACGACACAGGGGGACGGACGGGACCAAACCCACCAACTGTATATAATTCAAGCACTCCTCCTGATGCAATCTGTATTTTTATGGAGAGAGTATGGGAAGTCCTGTGTTTCTGAACACAGTGAATGGCAGCAGGTGGGTTGTTCGTTTTTTTTTCTCAGAAATAAAAGGTTGACTTTGTAGGGGTTACCTTGCTCAAGAAAGCACTTGCTTTTAACCTCATTCAGGGTTAAGGATTGGGAGCCAAGCTGTGAGCCAGCAGCAGCCAGAGGGTTGTGGCTGGCTAGCAGAGCTGCAGCCTGGCTGTGCCTCTCCTGCTCCTTCTCTGGGGCTGGTAGAGACTAGCAACACAGTCAAGGTAGGCAAAATTTTGGTGAGAGAGTGGCAGAGGCTAAAATCAGTCTCCTCTCACTTTCTCAGAGGAATAAAGATGCTCAGGCACTGGTCCCTGCTTGAGCAAATATTGCCACGCTGAGTGATGAGGCAAGGTTTCTGCTGAACTGACTGTTAAAGAATTTTATTTCTTCAAACAGAACACACCCTTGGACTGTATATTTGGTCCAGATGGGAAAGAACATAGTGGCCAGACAGAGAAAGGCTTGCTTAAAAATCTCATGCCTCTGTATTTTTATGTGATTTTAGTTGGCAAGCAAGTATTTGATGGACAGCCTATAAGGGGACCTCCCTATGTCAGTATAAAGAAATGATAGCTTAATTAACGTTAATCATTACAAAATCACCACGAAGGACTAATTTTATTCAATTTTAGTAATCCCCATGACAGCCTGTATATACATCATAGTATTTTTCTTAAATTCACCGTCTTTGTTTCAGGGCTTAGTTGTATAGTAATGCAGCCAGAGAATTGTTCCCTGTGTATCAATTAGATGAGGATTTTTGTGTCAGATGTGGAAAAACTTCTAAAGAACTTGTGTTAGTTACCACTGTCCCCTTTTTGACAGTAACTAATTTAAATCTTAGGCTACTGAACTTTGGACTGGTAGTAGGGTCATTAATTTGCAGTATCTCTTTTTAAAAGAAAATATGAATTGCTGAAGGCCAAGAACTGGCAAACTCACTTTGGTGGTGACTTGAGTTGGTGGTGACCCTTGGTTGTCTGAAATCAGAAGCCCAGAAATACAAGAAGACTTTTTCAATCTTGATCAATGGTGTGTGCAAACCCTGTTTATTTAAATAACAGCAAATAGTTTAATGTTCATCATTCAAAGGGAACTTTTTATAACTTTTTTTTCTCTAGGTTCACGCTTGCTTTCTGATCCTACTGCTCAAATAAACTGCAGGGTTTGTTGCTCTTTACATACCAGCAGTTTAAGTTCTAAAGCCGCTCTTACCGACCTGAGATCAGATAAATACTCTCCTGGGAACTTTTAAGTTTTTTGCTGACACACAGTTGCATTAGGAAGGGTATGATTTTCTGCAAAAGCAGACAGAAGTAGAGATGTTCCTCTCCAT
The DNA here is from genome assembly GCF_000708025.1 of Charadrius vociferus. NCBI lineage: Eukaryota > Metazoa > Chordata > Aves > Charadriiformes > Charadriidae > Charadrius > Charadrius vociferus. The sequence continues at coordinate 2,460,771 of NW_009646631.1, forward strand.
GAAAGATCTTTGACCCTTGGTCTTCGCCCTGGAAAAAAGGTTGAGGAAGCATTTTTGCAGGGTGTGTGAAAATGGCCTATCGGCTTTCTTCTCACAAAGAAGCCTAAAAAAAAAAAATCTACCTCGGCTCTATGTGCATAGAAGACCCTAGTATAAGCCTCACTGGAATTACCAGAGAAACTCTACTGGACTTCAGCAGGCATCAGGTCAGGTCCAGGAAGCAAAACTTTAGGACAGGGCTTAGGCTTTAGAAAAATCAAAAGCTTGCAAATTGGCTACAAAGTCTTCCCAAACCAACTCAGAAAATGTTGGTAGTCATAAAGGATCTCTTGCTTCTAATTCTCACAACATGATAAAATTACAGAGGCAGTGATTGTAGAGCTAAGAAAACTCGATCTTCATACGCTTCAGAAGGGATCCGGGTGTGGCTGGGAATGAAGGGTGCTGCACAAAAAAGGTTATTTTCTTGTCAAAAAAGTGTTCCTGAGTGGACTGGACAGAGAGCATCTTTGTAGCTTAAATTCATGTGCTTTAATATGTTCCTTCTTTCTGCCTCCTCCCACTCTTTTACTTTTCTTGGAGAGGCTTTTTACTGATCTGAATTAAAGCAATAATATTTTATACTCGCAGGGATATTTGCCTGGTTTACATCTCTGGATGAATGTTAAAAAGCTGCATTACTTCTTTTTCTTCTTCCTTGCTCTATATATTTGAGTGCCAGATTTATCAGTTGTAGTTCTCCCGATGCTGGAAAACGAATTTGCTTCAAATTATAGCTGTTTGAATGAGACCAGTGCACAAATGAAACCCATTACTGTATTCCTACAATAGGGCCAAACCTCTGATCTCAGTTTCAGTTTTGTAAATGAAGAGTCGACTCTAATAACTTCAGTCAAATCACTTTGGATTTACACCAGGGGAGAAGAAATCAGAATCTGGACTTTCATGTTTAGTCTGGGAAGCATTTTGAAATTCTTGTGGATGAAAGATACTAAAAATATACGTTATTATTATGTTATTCCTTTTCCATATCCCACTTCACATGATAGGACTGACCATATATCCTAGGATGGTTCAACCCACACTTTTCCTAAACTTTACCCCTTTAATTTGATGATTATAGCTTTTTCATGTCATAACTCTACAGTTAAGGTTAAGCAATCATTTTGATTTGAAACCATTCTCTTTAGTAGCGTCCTGGGAAATGTGAATGAAATCTGTTCCACTATTTTTTGAACTAGGATACTGGAAGTTATCCTTTTTCCCTTTTTTAATTTATTTAGCCTTTTCTTGCCAGCAGTTTACTTGAAAACTTCTTAATGCACAGTCTGCAAACTTGGCATGGACATCTGAGGAATAATTTTGTATATGCTAAACCTTTGTTAATAATAGTCCCAAGCAAACTGCAAGAGGAGAAACTGCTGGCTTAATGTATATTAAATATAACAAACACCTAGTAGAATAAAAGATCTTTGGAAAGATAAAAATCAATGCTGAAGTCACAGTACTTACTATTGTGCAACCACAGGAAGTTATCTCTTCAGAAAAGTTTGGATGCTGAACATAGTAACTGTCCTCGGTCTTGCAGCTTTTTCGGCCAAATCTGGCAGTCCACCAACGCATATCTGAAAATGAAAGCTTAAGAATATAATGAAAAACTGAAGCTTAAAGATTAAATGGATGAAAAGGGGAACTTAACCATGAAGTTATGGTTCTGGAGCAGACACACCTGAGGCCAGCCCTAACTCTGTGGGACTTTGTAGGTGTACAGGGAACTGGAGGCTGTGGTACATAGGGTCTCTGACCCAACTTGCACTGAAATCAGTGGGGGACAACCTGTCAGTTTAGATTAAATTTCTCTTAATTAGGTCAAGTTTGGGGAAGTTTTGAAGCATATTTTCAAGCATGGGCTTTGGTCATTTTGTCCAGAACTTGTGCTGTTCTCCTCCATGACATGTGCATATCAAACTTTGTCCCAGCATTTGGGTTTTCAATTTCTAAAAATAAGTTGACTAGCCTAAACCTTTTTGCATGGCTCAGTTGATCTCCACGTGAACATCAAAATGAAACTTTGGAGCTGTTTTGAACTCTGGGTGGTTTTAGGTGACTCTGATTCTTGAGTTAACAGTTTGGGGGGCGGGAGGATGGAAAAAGGAAAACAAAATCACATTGCAGCTATTCTGATACATACTTCAATTTTCTGGAGTGATGTCAAACTTTGTTCATGACTGGAACTATCTGAAATCAATCTAAGACAAGCCAGGAATATTAGCACTAAGTACACTTCCAGCAGTATGGGTTTTAATATCTTCTGTTAATATAATCATAGAATGGTTTAGGTTGGAAGGGACCTTGAAGATCATCTAGTTCTAATGCCCCTGCCATAGGCAGGGGCACCTCCCCCTAGACCAAGG
>NW_009646631.1:2463221-2466500 GCF_000708025.1 Charadrius vociferus
TTTTTAAAAGACTTTTCCTTTTTTTTTTTAAAAAAAAAAAAAAAAAAAAAAAAAAAAAAAAAAAAAAAAAAAGACTGGTGATGCCAAGCTCCTGTTAAATGAGAAATCATGGTACAGCGTGAGGGAAAGGTTATCCAGCAAACTATGGGCAGGAATGGTACTAGAGCAGACTCTTCATGCGGTGAGTTAGTTGTTACACTACTGCTTTGCTAGTGCTGCTTATTGTCAGAGACAGCTGGACTGTGGTCTGCTGCCATATGGCCTGTTCCTATGGCCCTACCTAAAGAGGAAGGGAGCTGTCTACGTTCTTCTTGTGGTTCAGGCCTTCTCTTGAAGTGAAAGCTCACTTTTTCAGTTTTAGTTTTCTCTCTGAGCAGAATTTTAAATTGAGAAAGTGAGCTTTCACTTCAAGAGAAGGCCTGAACCACAAGAAGAGCGAAGTGGCTAGCAGTTTGCGTAAGACTCTATAAAAGAAAAAATAACATCAAAGACCTGTACACCACAATGGGTATCACTGAAGGCCTTAGAACATAACATACTGCATAACAGTGACCACAGTTTAGATTTTGTTTGATTAGGTACTCAAGCATTCAAGCCAAACGGCAACACGTATAGTAGTTATTACTGCAGATCAAGCATTTTACCTTGGAGATGTTGCAAGACTGACAGAGGAATGTGTTACCTTAAGACACGCTTAAAAAAAAAAAAGCAGCTAATCAATTCCTCCCTTTACTATTATCCTGTTTAAAAAATAGTAATTTCTAATGCATTTGGGAAATGTATACACTTTGCATATAGCCCTTTTTAAGAGATGTAGTTGTGATGGGAAATGTCCCTACTCACTACTAGTGGTACAGAACAGCTTTCCCACAGGTGTGATCTATAGAAAGCTCTCCCCTCTACCACCTCTAGCCAGTCCTGACAGCATTTAAATCCACATTTATCCTTTTACAGTCTTCACAGGGGAAACAACTGGTCTAGTTGCATCGCTGTGTATTTCGAATAGCCTTTATTGCAAAGCTTTTCCAGGCTATCAGTTTCTTCCGGGCTTTTGCCCTGCAAAAGAGCTATATTATGTAAACAGGAAACATATAGGAACTTGTTAATTGTCGGTTTATTTTTCTTCTGCAGCAACATAGACTGGTTTTCTTATTGTCACTGGAGGGATCAAATTACGGTACAGAGTTTGGATGCCAGAGAAGAATGTTAAAACAGTAAACTGGTTCAGGCTGGAGGAAGTGGGGGAATGTTGGGTCTCTGCTTTGTTGATAAAGCCCATCTTTTTTTTTTTAATTTTGGAACTTGCTTATAAATCTTGGTGAAAAGGTAGTTTGGGAAACTTTCCCAAAAATCAAGGTACCTTGGGAAAACTACTTTTCTGTCACAAGGCAATGCTTAATGCTGAGGGTTTTAAAGCTGTTGTCATTGCCTGTGATGGACAGCATGTGAGGGCTACAGAGCAGTTAAGAGATATATATATATATTATTATTATTATTTTGGCTGTGCTGGGATCCATATGTAGATCCCACCTCAGCCTTGCTTTCAGCTGAGATAGATACACTCTTGAGGCCTGGTGGTAATAACACTAATACACACACACACACACACACACACACACACACACACACACACAAAAACATCCAAAAAGGATTAGAGTTGGCTTTTGCTTGGAGAAAAGACGGAGGAAAGGGTGCTCACTGATAATGAAAGCAGCAGCCCTGTAAACCATTTGAGGATCTTCTGTTCCCAGTTCAGAAAACTCTTCATTCAACCAGGATGAGTCCTCACATGTGATCCTTTAATCTCAAACCCAGATCATCTTTTAAACCTGTTGTAACCTTTATTTTTGGGATTAGGTTATTGTTATAATTTCCCCTAGCTCCTCACTTTGATTATTGCAAGATTCTCTATTACAAGCATAAGGCTCTCTGCATTTATTTTTTTGGTGCCATTATGTGAGAGGTTGTGGTTGGCTGCTAGTGGTGGATGTTGTCCCTTTCTGGCTTTGCTTTTGTCAGCAAGCACTGTGAACCAGCTGGAAGAAATCCTTGATAAATATAATAATCATGTACTGATACACAGTTTACTTCCATGATGCATCATATAAGGTACTCCCAGAGTTTTCATTGCAGTGGGCTGATGCATGATTGAACTTAATATCTGCCTCTAGATTCATATTTCAGAAAATACATAATTTTATCACCCTGCTAATAATAATTTCCTTATCTGAGAAGAAGAAAAACAATCACTGCAGGGATCTTTAGGAACCATCCGAACTTAACTGGAAAATAGCCCTGTAGTGTGAGGTGATGGGATGTTTCTTGGAGCACACCCAGTCAGGATCTCCAGGGGGACCCCTCTCTGAGTAGTTCTCGGAGGAAAATAGTGGCGTGAATGTTTTCCTGGGAGAGACAGAGGGTTTGTTGTCCATAGTGTACTGTCAGTGCCAGACGCAGGATATCATGTGCTATTGCAAGACATTTAGTGGCATTTAGAAGGTCTGGGGAGATAGGACTGTATGTTACAGAAAATAGTTGAAGCAAAGTGAAAAATAGGAGCTAATGAGACCAAGTGATGATACAGTGAAGAGTTTACCAGTAATCCTCAGCAAGTGATTTCTGCTCCCTACTGAAATTTCTGTCAAATTCTCTCACTATTACAGTAAAACATTTCTGAAATGAAGAACAAGACTTTACATAAAACTAGAGTAAATCATGGTCTATAATGAGGAACTCGTCAAACATTTTGAAAAGTAACAAGCAAGTAGCAGGGAATGTTTTACTAACCTGGTACTTGTGGTTAGTTACAATTATTGATACAAAAACTTCCTTGGAGGTCTATGGCTCTCTTAGGATGGCCACCTCTTATGCTGAATTGCATGTTTCCCAGGCAACAAATGCATTTTGCTTCTGTGCTTTAAGTTTATTTAGGGAGAAATGAGCCCATCAGGATGTAGGGGACCTAAAGAGGGGAAGGAAGAGGAATAGTTGCAACAGGAGAATATCAAACAAAAAGCAGGAAAGAGAATGAGCTTTATTCTCACTCACAGCCAGTCCTGCGGACCTCAGTCCTAAGAGTAGCCCCAGTGAAGTTAGTGGGAAAACCTGCACAACACAAGAGCAAAGCTGGCTCCAAATCAGAGGCATTTATCTGAAAATGCCTTAAAAGTAGAAAATCTATCAGATTTCAGTTAAAACAACAACAATTCTTTGCAGGCCTGCCAAATGTCTGCAGGCTTCGGGTGATTTATTGTCAAATCACTGCATGGTGAATGCCGA
>NW_009646631.1:2466516-2470369 GCF_000708025.1 Charadrius vociferus
CATGGTGAATGCTGAGGTCTGCCTTCCCCTCCTTTCACCCCAAACAGAGGAACCTTCACAAGACCTTGGCACTTGTCAGATTTAAATCCTTAGGGCAGTATTTCTCACCTCAAGTGCAAAATTCACCACTTCCCTGTGAAAATCAGTACGGTTGAAAACTGCATGCAGAGCAGAGCTCACTGCTAGCGTTTATACAAGAGTCATTATGTGTGGTTTGGGTTTGTGCTTGGTAGTGTCAGAAGCTGGGAGGGGGAGGGAACTGCCAATTCTCCTCCACCCCCTTTCTCAATAATCTTAAAATAGTTGTGTTAGAGCACAATCTGGGCATGCCTAATCTCAGTGCTGTTTTTTAGAAATAATCTTCTCATTCCCACTCTCTCAGCTGCTTTGAAACATAATGAATTGGAATTATGTGTAAATGCCAGCAATATTTCAAAGGGAGGCTGAAACACAATGTCTGGTCTCTAATTAGTTTTGCAGTGTGTGGCCTGTAAACTTGATGATAAATGAAGCAATTAGCCATCAGTGGCTTCAATTAGATGGCAGTAAAAATGGTAACAAAATAAAGTCACCAGCAAGGAAATTTGCTCTGAAAAGTGCTGCTGTGGGTTGGCTTCAAGCTTAACAATGAATTGGGGCTAATTGGCTCGTTTGTGCATTGTTTCTCCAGGGCACCGCAACTGCCTAATTAGGTGTGCTTCCCAGGGCCCAAAGTAAACAGGAAGGGAAGATGTGACATTGCTCCGCACCTTATCTCCCCACACCAAGCAAATCGCACCCTTCTATTCCTCCTCTCTTTTGGAAGAGGAGTGACTTGGTTTGTGCCATCTTTCAGATATTTGTTTAAGCCTTGGATCCCTGAGCGCTTCTCAGACATTTACTGACAAAGCAAACTTCAGCAGAGCCCTCTCAGACCCTTTTCTTGAAGCAACAATCAGAAGTCAGGAGCTGGCTTGCTGGCATCGTACTGGGAGGAGAAGGAAAAGGTTGAGCGAGCCCTGGGGCTGTTGAACCCAGCAGTGTTTTCCAGCTATGCTACATTGCATAGTGTGTGGCTCTGTTGGTTTTGACACTTAAGTTGGGGAAAATAACAATGGTATGGTACTTTCCTAGTGAGAGCTTCACCAATGTTTTCCCACTTTGACCAGTATTTTTATTCCAGGATGCTCCCCTCTGTATAAACAGGACAACTCAATTGCTACTGAAAGCACACGATAGGGGAAAATGTCAGGCTGGTGGTAAAAACTGTTTTCTGTCTGTGATTCTGAATACATTTGTCTGTCCCTACCTGTAAAGTCATGCTTATCCAGTGATGATTATCATTATTTTAATGGGAGACATTGGGGCTGTCTCATTTTCCATAAATGCTTTTCAAAGATGATGAAGAAGCACAAATAAGATATAAGGGATGTGTGAAAACACAAGGGATTTTCAAATCGGGGTTTACGTTTTCAATTAGGAGACTTTGTTATTGAAAACAAGAAGCCAATTTGTCAGAAGCAAAGACTAATTTGTCTTCACCTCCAAAGACTGGAGGGAAACAATATACCCTGCTCACTGCAAACCTCGGGCAGGGGAAAATGAAAGGGCCACTCAATTCCAGTTCTCCCCATTCAGCCTCTGTAGGGACTGCAGTACATGTTTTAGAGGATGATGATTATTCCTTTCCAATGCTCAGTGGTATCCTAAAATATGTTCTAATCAAAAACCAGCAACTGGGGGGGTGTGTGTGTGTGTGAAGTATTGTGTTGTCAACACTGGTTATGTGATTTGGGAGTAAACCAGTCTGGCCCTGCTGACTAATTCCTTTCTGAAGGTGTTAAGCCCATCTGCTTCCAGAAAAGCTATTGTCTCTCACTACAGATTTTACCAGAACGATACCAAGATGACTTGGAGAGTCCCTGTGGAAATTTCAAATTTGATTTGACAACATAAAAATGTTGCCATGACACGTTGTAATTACACTGAACTTTCTGCATTGTTTATCAAACGCAACCCAACCCTTTTCCCTGCCAATCCCCAGGGCTGAGCATCCTTGCCTGTGCCTTGAGGAGCCCTGTCTATGGGCTCTACCTGGAGCAGTTTGGGAGGGAGTCCTGCCCCCATCAGCCAGCTGTGGGTCAGGCCCACACCATGCTCTGCAGAAACCAGCGCACTGTCAGGAGACAAGCCCAAACATTCTGGAAAGGCAGCTTGTGTTTATGTGCAAAGTGATTTCCACTTACATATCTTTAAACTCTATCGAATATCTTTTTAAGCTCAGGAGGTCCCTCGGAGCTTCTCTTCCCTGGAGAAAAACCAATAATTCTATGTGCTCAGAGAATTGTACCTGTTTCTACGTGAGGAAAAAATACAAGCTTCCAACAGTACCCTGCTTATTGATTAAAAACAACTAACTGAAGAAGAAAAATTAAAATTTCAGTGCCAGTCCCTCAGATCCCTGAGTAGTTGAGCCGTGATGTTCAGAAAGGCTTTGTGATCCTTCAGAGAGCAATCTACCATTTTGCTTCTCTTCAGGGAAGTGTGAACCGATGCAGTTAGCAATCCTGGCTGACATCTGAGTTCTTAACAGAAGGAGTATGTTCTTGCAGAACAGAGTGAAATAACTGAGGCTGCATTGCATCCCCTGCTATTTGTGGTTATTATCAGTATACATATATTACTAGCAAACTGCTGGGCTGGACGCTTAGCCCATAAACTAAAAATACTTTTAATGTTTTGCTCCTCTGTTCAGAGATTTGCAATTGGAAAAAAATAAGGTTGTTATTTAAAAACAGGCTGCTAAAATGAGACACATAAAATATTGCAGTATTTTTATTATATATAAAATGAAGGCTCTGCATTTGTTTTTTATTACTGACTTACACACAACAAATGAATATGCTCTGAGCCAACAATTTCTACTCTGTTACACATGTGCACTATGTTCCTCTGACTGCAGTGGGGTTTGACTAAGCCCTTCTACCCAGTTGAAAGAGTAGGCTGAATGATATTAGCTTAAGCAATGAGAGTCAACAGGAAATGGGGGATTTGGGATCTGAATAGTAAAATGACTTTTGGAGCATGTCATTTACACAATGGCAGTTCTTGGCATCCAGTGGCTTTGTGCTAAAAATGAGAGTTTATTCCTCAAAAATCTCCAATTTGGGGAATGTATGGTGGGCTTGAAAGGGCTCAGAACCTCTTGTCTGAATGACACTGCTGGGCCTGGAGGACAGATGAAGACTTTAATTGCTTCCAGTCATCTGCTTTGTATGGTTCAACAGGAATGAGTTAGAGAGCATTATTGTGAGCAATGCCAACATGTAAGACGGTTTGAATCACTGGTATGTTAAAACTGGTCGAATCTTAGAGCTAACAATAGAAAAAAAAAATTACTATGGTCTTACTGTTTTATCTGCAGCAGTGACACAATACCTTGCCTACCCATTCCACAGCTCCCTGTAGAGTAGTGGCTGAATGCCAGCTAAAATTGCCTAGAAAAAAATAAAACCAATTTTTTTTTTAGATTCATTGCAGAAAGACAATCACAACAAAATAAAGAACAAAGTCCCCTCATCTTGAAGTAGCTTCTAGAAAGCATGCAAGGTCTGGACCTCCTTTTGCTTACTTCAATATTAGAGTGTCATATCTGTGGAAAGATTGCTGATGTACATCAGTGGAAGCCAGTAAAGAGTAAGGTCTGATAACTTCATGCAGAGATGAATAACAGAGTAGATTAACAATCACAAATCTTGCAATATTGGAGGAGAACAAAGCTTTTCATCGCAAAACTGTATCTGGATGCAAGCAGCAGAATAGGGGTTTGTCACATCAGAGACACTTCAAAAACATATAAAGCAAACAAAATCAT
>NW_009646631.1:2470542-2474733 GCF_000708025.1 Charadrius vociferus
GGGAAAATGTAAGTCAGGCTGTAAAAACTGTTTTCTGTCTGTGATTCTGAATACATTTGTCTGTCCCTACCTGTAAAGTCATGCTTATCCAGTGATGATTATCATTATTTTAATGGGAGACATTGGGGCTGTCTCATTTTCCATAAATGCTTTTCAAAGATGATGAAGAAGCACAAATAAGATATAAGGGATGTGTGAAAACACAAGGGATTTTCAAATCGGGGTTTACGTTTTCAATTAGGAGACTTTGTTATTGAAAACAAGAAGCCAATTTGTCAGAAGCAAAGACTAATTTGTCTTCACCTCCAAAGACTGGAGGGAAACAATATACCCTGCTCACTGCAAACCTCAGGCAGGGGAAAATGAAAGGGCCACTCAAGTCCAGTTCTCCCCATTCAGCCTCTGTAGGGACTGCAGTACATGTTTTAGAGGATGATGATTATTCCTTTCCAACGCTCAGTGGTATCCTAAAATATGTTCTAATCAAAAAACAGCAACTGGGGGGGTGTGTGTGTGTGTGAAGTATTGTGTTGTCAACACTGGTTATGTGATTTGGGAGTAAACCAGTCTGGCCCTGCTGACTAATTCCTTTCTGAAGGTGTTAAGCCCATCTGCTTCCAGAAAAGCTATTGTCTCTCACTACAGATTTTACCAGAACGATACCAAGATGACTTGGAGAGTCCCTGTGGAAATTTCAAATTTGATTTGACAACATAAAAATGTTGCCATGACACGTTGTAATTACACTGAACTTTCTGCATTGTTTTGGTAGCTCCGGGTTGGCATCTTTAGTGGCACTTCACTCACGGTGCATTCATTGCACATCACCCTTAACATTTTATCTAAAGCAAACCAAACCTTTTACCTGCCAATCCCCAGGGCTGAGCATCCTTGCCTGTGCCTTGAGGAGCCCTGTCTATGGGCTCTACCTGGAGCAGTTTGGGAGGGAGTCCTGCCCCCATCAGCCAGCTGTGGGTCAGGCCCACACCATGCTCTGCAGAAACCAGCGCACTGTCAGGAGACAAGCCCAAACATTCTGGAAAGGCAGCTTGTGTTTATGTGCAAAGTGATTTCTACTTACATATCTTTAAACTCTATTGAATATCTTTTTAAGCTCAGGAGGTCCCTCGGAGCTTCTCTTCCCTGGAGAAAAACCAATAATTCTATGTGCTCAGAGAATTGTACCTGTTTCTACGTGAGGAAAAAATACAAGCTTCCAACAGTACCCTGCTTATTGATTAAAAACAACTAACTGAAGAAGAAAAATTAAAATTTCAGTGCCAGTCCCTCAGATCCCTGAGTAGTTGAGCCGTGATGTTCAGAAAGGCTTTGTGATCCTTCAGAGAGCAATCTACCATTTTGCTTCTCTTCAGGGAAGTGTGAACCGATGCAGTTAGCAATCCTGGCTGACATCTGAGTTCTTAACAGAAGGAGTATGTTCTTGCAGAACAGAGTGAAATAACTGAGGCTGCATTGCATCCCCTGCTATTTGTGGTTATTATCAGTATACATATATTACTAGCAAACTGCTGGGCTGGACGCTTAGCCCATAAACTAAAAATACTTTTAATGTTTTGCTCCTCTGTTCAGAGATTTGCAATTGGAAAAAAATAAGGTTGTTATTTAAAAACAGGCTGCTAAAATGAGACACATAAAATATTGCAGTATTTTTATTATATATAAAATGAAGGCTCTGCATTTGTTTTTTATTACTGACTTACACACAACAAATGAATATGCTCTGAGCCAACAATTTCTACTCTGTTACACATGTGCACTATGTTCCTCTGACTGCAGTGGGGTTTGACTAAGCCCTTCTACCCAGTTGAAAGAGTAGGCTGAATGATATTAGCTTAAGCAATGAGAGTCAACAGGAAATGGGGGATTTGGGATCTGAATAGTAAAATGACTTTTGGAGCATGTCATTTACACAATGGCAGTTCTTGGCATCCAGTGGCTTTGTGCTAAAAATGAGAGTTTATTCCTCAAAAATCTCCAATTTGGGGAATGTATGGTGGGCTTGAAAGGGCTCAGAACCTCTTGTCTGAATGACACTGCTGGGCCTGGAGGACAGATGAAGACTTTAATTGCTTCCAGTCATCTGCTTTGTATGGTTCAACAGGAATGAGTTAGAGAGCATTATTGTGAGCAATGCCAACATGTAAGACGTTTTGAATCACTGGTATGTTAAAACTGGTCGAATCTTAGAGCTAACAATAGAAAAAAAAAATTACTATGGTCTTACTGTTTTATCTGCAGCAGTGACACAATACCTTGCCTACCCATTCCACAGCTCCCTGTAGAGTAGTGGCTGAATGCCAGCTAAAATTGCCTAGAAAAAAATAAAACCAATTTTTTTTTTAGATTCATTGCAGAAAGACAATCACAACAAAATAAAGAACAAAGTCCCCTCATCTTGAAGTAGCTTCTAGAAAGCATGCAAGGTCTGGACCTCCTTTTGCTTACTTCAATATTAGAGTGTCATATCTGTGGAAAGATTGCTGATGTACATCAGTGGAAGCCAGTAAAGAGTAAGGTCTGATAACTTCATGCAGAGATGAATAACAGAGTAGATTAACAATCACAAATCTTGCAATATTGGAGGAGAACAAAGCTTTTCATCGCAAAACTGTATCTGGATGCAAGCAGCAGAATAGGGGTTTGTCACATCAGAGACACTTCAAAAACATATAAAGCAAACAAAATCATGATCAAAGAGAAAATTGGGAAGCTGTTTTTTTTTTTTTTAAAGAGTCTGAGCATTGCCAGGATCGTTCCTTTTTTAAAATTGATTTCTTTCCTTTTCTTTCCCCTCCCTGTGCCCTAATCCACTGACTATGGTAACACCCTAAAGGTAGGAAGCAAGTCCATAACCCTTTCCATGTTGGCCCATAGTACAGGATTAGGCTGCGTAATACAGAAACCATATGTTGTCAAGCAACAGCCTGGCTCATACTGCATGTTAGTATTAGAGTGGACTGATACCTTTCCACGTGATCTCCACCTATAGCTGTGCCTTGAAGACCTGCATTAAATTGAATCTGAAGCCTTCAGCCCCAGTCCATGCCAGGCATAATTCACATGTACCTTCAGTGATTACTATCTTCTCTCTTTAGCAATTGCTGTTACTACTCAGCGAGAGCAATGGAAACAAAGACTGGAAATGGCTTGATGTGCACGCTTGCCTATGTACTGTGGTCTGCCATTCTCCCTGTTAATGCAAGATGGGATGTCGAAGATTAGTCCCTAGTTCCTTCCCATTATGATCTCTTTCAGAGTGAGCTGTAAACCTGTTATCACTCCAGATGGATTAGTTATCATTTTGTCTGATTATGAGATTAAAGTATGATTAAGAAGGTATGAAATGGAGGGAGTGTAAAGTCTGTAACATGAAGAGAAACCTCATTCCAGGATTAGACCATTACCCACCACAGGCTGTTCATCCATGGATTCACCTGCCAAATGGCCTAGTCAAAAACTCGTTACTTGACTCCATTTACTCTCTGGACAGGTGAAAACTGCACTTAGTTGTAGCTGATGAACATGGCAGCCAATGAATTAGTGCATGGAAGTTGAAAACCCTTTCCTGATGGAGTACAGATGAAGAAATCTTTGGATGGGATGGCGTGGTAGAAGATGTGAATATTAGTATTCTCCAGGGCTAGAACAATTATTATGAAGGATGTCTATCTAATTCCTAATAGTATTTCATGAATACAGGATTATTTAAGAGATTACTTTCCTAGGAACAAAGAGTTGCTAACAAACTAGTTCCCTAGACAGCAAAATATGAAACTTATAGGTCTCTCTTGCCCTGCCTTTGTATAAATCTAAATACTCCTCAGTCACACATAGTATTCATGTCTGTTCACCTGTTTCTGTAAGTGTTGAAGCAGAATTATCTCTATTTGAAGTTTATGAATAATTCATTTATTTGTATTCATCAGTAACCTACAAACTATGTTAAGACAAATGGAAAATACTTTCCATTCTTTCAGGGTGGCTCTCCTTAAATTTGGGATACAGGAACAAGTACAATCTCTTGATGTAGTGTTCCAAGGGGAAGCCAAAGGGTACCAGGGCACCCTTCAAAATAGCTACTCATACCGGTAAGTTAAATGTTCAGGTGGACCAAATACCTTCTGGTGACCATCATGGGCTAGTACGTTCCCCATCTGTATCAGGGTAATG
>NW_009646631.1:2474751-2522005 GCF_000708025.1 Charadrius vociferus
TTGTGTGTTTATTGAGTCTGTTCTGTTTTAAGCAACTCGGACAAGTTACAATAATTTCTCTGGCAATACTCATGATGCTGGCGCGAACAGTTTCTCAGAACTTACAGAGACTTCTTGCTGCTATCCCGAATATTTCCTCTGTGTGATTTGATCTTACCACTCCTTTCCAAGTTAATTACGAAATTAATAAATGACAAACAGTAGCTGAGCATTTATTGCTTTTACTTACGTACAAGAGTTGCCTCATTGAGCAAAGGCAGTGTTGCACCGATAACATTATACATAAGTTTGAAGTCTGTTTTAGCAAGTGCTAAGTTCTTCCTCTTCATGGCGTGAAAGTGTGTTTTCTCAAGCTGCTTGGTAAAGGGCAGATTGTTGACTATGTCAAGAAGAAACTTGGCTCTACTGAACTTAATTCTCCTTGCTGTCATTACTTACCTACCAGGAAAGTTGTATTTTTAGGGCTTGTCTGAGCCCCCCAGCTTCAAAAAATGAGGTCTGACACTGCCTAAAAGACACCAGCCTCTCTAAGCAAGAGACAACTAATGGCTTGAGGTTTGTTGGACCAGCTCTGCAGCTGTGTCCCTGAGCACTCTTTGTCACTGGTGAGAGCGTGAGGGAAGCATCAGAGACAGCTGCCAAATTGTTTGGTTAGGGAAAACGGATGTCCCATTAGAACTGGCACTGAGATGCAGAGGAGTAACAGACACCACATGCAGAGAGCTGGAGTCATCTCAGGAACAAGAGGCAGGTGGTAGGATAGCCAGGGTGGGCATCTATTCTAAGGGGCTTCCCAGATGCTGTGTGCATGAAGGGCGTACACTGTTAAGCGGCTATTCATGCAGTAATGCTGTAACAACAGTTTCTTCCTTTTTTTTCTATTACCCTATTTTCGTTATATTTACTTCCCTATGCTGATAAGAACCAAATTTCAGTCCTTTGAGGTTTAGCTTTAATAAGTGAAAACAATGCCTAGGTGAGCAACGACTGAACACTTTGTGGAGCCATGCACTCTGCACCATCCTATAAGAACACAGTTATCAATAAGAATAATAAGAGGACACTGGAAGCCCCTCTCCCATCTCTACCCATAGGACAGAGGTAATAAATGCCAGGCATGAGTATTTGCCTGAAAGTTAGTAAAAAGACAGTAACAGGGATATAGGCATTGCTCTTGTATGGCAGATGCTGTGTGTAATGAAGATGCGGGACAGTGGGAGGATGGATGGTCATCTCATTTAAGCTGCAGTGAATAAAGCTCTGAGCAGGGCTGCCAGGCTCGCTTTTACATATGTGTTTTCTGCAGCCAGATGAAAGTCATTTTCGAAGAGTTGGCAATTGCTAACAGGGTGTGCACCGATGGGCTCTGTCCAGAGGGTGAAGGTCTTTTCCACAGAGGCTGAATGCGTTTTTGGCAGCTTATGTTGCTCAGAGAAACCAATGGTTTTTGTAACTGTTTGTTATCTGAAGGCTCTGTGTTATGCTGTGCAGCAGTCTTTAGAGCAAGGTGGATTAGAAGTAGATTAGAACTGCAGTAAATAAGGCTTTGCATCGGGCGCTTGCTGTTTGAACTTTCTGCAGTTCACAGCGCAGGTCTTATCACGGAGCTTCTCCCAACCAGGAAGCTGAGGAAAAGATGTGTTTGTAGTTGAGGGGCTTTTTTAAATTCTGGTTGCAATATGAAGCAACGTCCAGAAATCTGACCCCAAATGATTTCCTGGTGTGCTAACATAGTAAAGGCAGACGGTGAGGTAGCCCATACCCTAAGGAAGCTTGCAATACAAAAAGATAAATAAAAAAAAACAACACTGGAAGTGCATAGAAAGACATCCAGAGATAATGATTTTCTTCTGGCTTTGCCAAAAGAAGTGAAGAAAGGAAAGAAGAACTCGCGTTTCTCTTGTTGACATGCCAATATGCTGTCTGTTATTCCACATAACAAATAAATGACACTGAAGTTCTTTTTTTTCACACAATTACATGCTGTTTACAGTCCAACAGCCCCTGACACCTATAGAAAAATTCCAAAAGATTTTGAAGGGTTGTGATCAAGACATGTGAGTCAAATCCTGGTTCTTGGGTATAGATGGCGCAGGACCAGGCTCATGGGACAAAGGAGCTGGCTGATGAACAAGCACGGCCAGCAGCAACTCTGGACAATGCAGGCGGTGTGGGGCAACTAGGTGAAACAGATGAAAAGCTGAACATATAGGGGACAACTGGGTCTTGAGCTAAAACCACTGAGAAGAAGAGAGAGTCTGAATTGTAGCTACCACCCTGTGAAAGATGCAATTAGCAAACTGAAAATAACCAGGTTTGTGATTATTGTGCTGGTCCAGACGACACTCTATGAAACACTATTAGATGGATGTATGAAAGGAGGAGTGTATCTTTCTGAGATATCATTGAATGTTGTATCAGAGAATACAGATTTTTGTGCCAATGCCAGGAGAAGGCCCTGTGTGTCACATGAACAAAAACTGCACTGAAAGGTGACCAAATGAAGGGCGAGCTGGTTACTGCCAGCTCACAATTTTATTAGTGTATCCATATTTTCTCCTGGTTTTTAAAATCTTAGTTCCTGGACATGTGTAATTACGGAAGTGTTGTTTTTGTTTCTTCTTATTATTTTTAAGTACAGTTAGTCCTTAAGGAGCAAAGCTTAAATATGCTATGTAAATACAAATTGCTCAGAAACCAGAAGGCAAATGAAAAAATTCAAAAGTGTTGTTGCTTTGCTTTGGTTTGTTTTTTAGAGACATTGCGATTTTTAGGCCAATGTCCTGAATTTTTTAAGACTGATTCAACGTTTTTTGAATCCTTTGGCTTTTCTCTGACCTGGTTCTGAGAAGCCTCGGAAAGGGGAGTCACACAAACCCACAGGATGGACCTGTTGTGTGCTCTCTGATACGGTTTTGCTGCATTTCACAGGAATCCTCATTCCCACCTGGGGAGGGTGGAGTGCAGTTTGGAAGCTGGAGATGAACTTTCCTCAGGCACCAAAGGTTAGAGGCTTGGAAACGCTTCCCTTCCCTCCTGAAAGGCAAGATGACAGCAACAGAAAGGAGAGAGGAAGAGAGAGTTAGGAAAAAGGGAAAGAAAAAGAGTTGTTGTGATACATTCTGAATACCACTATGCTATGCCTTGGCTGCTGTCCTCTAATTATTAAAACATGCTGTTGGCTAATACATGTGTTTTATTTCCAAGGGGTTTGCACAGAATTATTCACATTTATGCATTTCATATCTCATAAGCCTGAATATGAATAATAATGGCAGACACCTGATTGTCCTGAGCAGCCTAATATCAGTGAAATTAATTCTCCAATTCAAACCAACAATTAGAGGTAGTGTCTAGAACTAGGACTTTTTGATGTGGAAGTAACATTATTCAGGTTAGGTGTTTTAAAATATCGATGCTGTTGTCTTTAGCTCTTTTACCTGTGAATAGATATAGTTGGCATGGCAGTTGTAGTACCATTACTAGATCGGGGGCCCTCACCTC
Source organism: Charadrius vociferus (assembly GCF_000708025.1). Lineage (NCBI taxonomy): Eukaryota > Metazoa > Chordata > Aves > Charadriiformes > Charadriidae > Charadrius > Charadrius vociferus. Next base: position 2,478,256 of record NW_009646631.1, read on the forward strand.
ACCTGCTAGCACAGGCAGTTAAAAAAATATTAGTCCCTTACTCTGCACAAAGCATAAGGCAATTCTGACTACGGAAAAACTGATGACTTCAAATGGATCTAAACACTTGCTTACCTTTCAGCACTTACACTAAGGCTATGGGTTGGATTAGAAGTACAGCTTCAGGAACCTTTCTGCCTGTCAATTTCCCACTCGTTAGGTGTGAGGTACATTATCTCCCTCAGTGGCTGGCTCTCATCCATCCTTCCTTGCTGTCTTGATATTCCCTCTGAGACTCACCTAACAGCAATGCTGTATGTTCAGATTTAAAAAAAAAAAAAAAAAAATTAAATTAAACAACAAACCTCACTAGATTCCCTATGGACACTCTTCCTCACAAAAATCTCAAACATGAGGCTTCTGCCTTAAGGACACAATTAAGCTTCCAATTAACAAGTACACAAAGTCACACCAGAGCAGACCTATCTTTGTTTACTGGGAGCAAAGCTACGTAGCTCCCATTAAGCATCCCCTTGGCTGAAACCATTAACATCTCTTGGGGTGGCTTTGCATTTCCCACGGGTGTGGTGAGGTGCGGTGTGGGATGGCCGGTCCCTCCTGTCACAGGCAAGCAGAGTACTCCTTTGTCTCCTCGCAGAATAAGTCAGCCTAGCTCCATACCTGTCCCTCAGGAGTGCCTGGCTGCCCACCCGACCCCCAGACAGAGCTGGAGCTGCTGGGGCACCTTGCTGGCTGCGGGGTGCAATCCTGGGGGGATGCCAGTTAAGTTGCTCCCCCCCTCTCACCGCGTCATAGAATTGTTTAGGTTGGGAAAGACCTTTAAGATCATGGAGTCCAACTGTTAACCTAACACTGCCAAGTCTACCGCTAAACCATGTCCCTAATTGCTGCATCTACATGTCTTTTAAATAACTCCTAGGATGGTGACGTATCTCACTTCTCCCTCTGCAAACTGAGGGCTGCCATCCCTTCCACCTTTACTGGCCTACACAAATGGTGAGAGCTTCAGAGCACCACAGCCAGTGCAAGAATTTGTATATTTTATGGCCCAGTACTGAGAAGGAGAGGAAGATAAGGTCTTAGGCACCTGATGCTATGGCACTGCACATACACGTGCAGAAATAGGGAGTGGGAAATAGCAAATAATATTTTCTATCTCAGATGAACAATCACAGTGAAACAGGTGCACAGGTACAGCCATATATGAAAAAGAACCTCACCAATGCAGAAAAAAATTTGACAAATCAAATTTCCCTTATGGTTGTTCAAGCACAGGGTCATAAGGAGCTGAAGATGGCATTGTTCAAGTGGTTCCCTGGGCATTGGAGGGGGACACGAGCAGTGCAGGGTGCCTGGCTTTGTCTGGGGGCGGCTCTGGGACCCCAGGGGGACAATGGCTCCATCATATGCCCCAAATCCACTCACTTTCTTCTGAATGCCAGATTTAGGATGTGCCCAAGAGATGCTACCTTATATTGGTGCCATGAGGTTTTACGGAAAAAGTCTATCTGTAGATTTAAGCCTAACCAGACTTTGCCGTACTGAGACATGGCTGCTGTTTCCTGCTGGATGATTTGTTCTGTGACAGCTACAGGAGAGGCTAATGAAAAATGAGAAGAATGTGCTGGCCATCTTAGCAGCCATATTTCACAGTGTGGTTTTGAAACCGTTTGTTTTCTTAACTTCCTGAGGTCAACGGTTACGGGAGATGGATGTCACCACATGTGCTCGTTTGGAAAAATAGCGATGGACAGGCTTTAAGTTAGTGAACAGTGTTATGGAAAGGCAAAGAAATTAAAAAAAAATAATAAAACAACATATTTGTTTCGCACATGGTCAGGATTTAAAAAATCTCAGTTCAGGATGTTGATTAGGCAAATTCAGCAGGCCTTTCAATTAATTCATGATTTGTTCCAGAACGGAATAAACAGTGCATGAATATTCAGAACTACTTTAGGCTTTTTTTAATTAATATTAAGGCCTTCTTGAATTCAAGTATGACTACAGGTAGACTCCCATCTCTTCCAGGGGGCTTTTGATCTCAACTTAGTATGAAACCTTGTTATTATTCCTCAGGTACTGGAAATACACTCGCTTAGGATACCAGTCGAGCACTTGAAGACATGAATTATTAGGGAAAGCAGTCACTGATGATGTCTACTGAAGAATCTAAAAGCTAAGAGGTTTTAAATAAAATACTTCCATTTAAAATGTTAGAACTCAAGCAGCAAAAGCGCAATAGTAATGTTTTTAGAATTTACATCATTTCCTTCCTCCCAGCTCCAAAATACTTCCCAAATAAGGATACACATCCTAATTTTACAGATGAGAAAGCCTGATGTAATACATTTATGCTTAAGCGCAGTGCTAAAGACCCAGAGGGAGCTGTTAGTGGGGCCAAGAGGGAGCGCTGGGCTCCAGGCTCCCCCGCCAATGCCAAGCCTGGGGAGCAGCAGGTCACCCAGCGGGCGGGTGCATGTGGCAGTGCCCGAGCCCCCGGGACTCTCATAGCATTAAAGTCCAAATTGGCTTTAACCTTGAGGCTGCTGGATGGAAGTACCGCCCAGCTGGATGTGCTCCCTCCCTGCGGTGCCAGACAGCTGGGCACAACCAAACTGTGATGTCCACGCTGCGTTTGCAACAGCAGTACCTCATCTGTATCTGATTCAGCGCCTGTGCAGTATTCCTCTTGCATGGGCACGCTATCCTGGTATTAGCGTGGGATTTGTCACACAAAACCCACTAGCTCTCCTGCAAGCGACGTGGGCCGGTCCTCCTAGGTAGGGAGCTGAGAATATACTGCTTCTGGCAATAATAAAGAGCAAGGCGATGCTCCCTCCACTGCTTCAGTTTCCTGGCTGCGTCATGCAGCGCATTTGTGCGATACTCGGCGCTGGCTAGCAATGAAAAAGAAATGAACTGGAAGGAAAGGGTATGACAAAAACGAATGGTATGGTCTAACAGAAACTGGTTACAACGCATGAGACGCCAACACGGAGCAGTTATGCTTAAAAATGCTGAACAGATGGCATAGGACAATGCAAAGATTGTTTAGCATTACCCTGAGGTATAGTGAAATATTGTCAGAGGTGTGGGAATGTAGTGAGATTTTCCAAAGAGGTCTTCTGGGACTGCTCACACACCCCAGCGTGTTGGCAAGCGTTGGGAGACAAATTGAAACTAATAGCTGAGCAGGTGAGACCAATGGGATCTGCACTCATGTTGTTAAAATGAGGCTTTAATAATACAGAGTGGGACAGTGCCATATATTCGATAGCTATTTTTGTTGCCATTACAAGTAATTTATTTTGTGTAGACATCGGAAAAGATAAATTACTAGTAGCAGAGGCGATTAGTATGTTAGGCAGAAACACTGCAGCTCTTCTTTCAAATGCCAGTGTCCATACACAGGAAAATTTACAGGGAGCTGTGAGGCTATGGCAGCCACTTTAGAGTGCTAGAAATTAAGGCACTTACTAGATTTAAACCAAATGAACAAAATACATTTAAATAAAAGAAAAAATTCTTAAAAGTCTACCTTTTTTTTTTTTAAACTTAACTATTACGATTGTTTAGTGGCAAAAGAGTTGAAAAAGAAAAAAAATAATGAATTACACTGGATTTTTTTAATGTTAATTCCTATATCACATTAAAATAATTGAAGGAAAAGTACTGCTTCTTTCCTGACTTCTGTCTGAAAGTATAAGACAAAAGTTGTCAAACATTTGCATGTGGTTTCTGTGGAAACAGCCTAAGAGTGTTTTCAGTTAAAAGAAAAAACGCTCTAACTTTTTGCAAATTATATTGGCTTGGGACATGATGATGCTGGAGAAGTGTTTTTCTGTTTTGTTTGTAAAAAGAAAAATTTTCGGAGGTCGTATGTCAAACTTGAGTTTTTCCTGTTTTCCACAAAATCAGCAGGTGGTACTTGCAAGCTAACTGTATCTTCTAATTTGGCAAAAATTCCCAAGAAGAAAATACATGGGAGATCTGCAGCATGTTCCAGTGTAAAACTTGGCAAGACAAATTTTTGCCTGCAAAAATCAGGGCTTACTTATTACACTAGGCACTTTTTCTTTTTCAGGGTGCAATAAGGACATGAAACATCTCCTGGATGCTCCCTAGAGATGGACAAAGTTCTCCCTTGACTTCTCTCGTATGAGAAATGTATGCACATAATTTTTTAAAAGGTTTCCATGAAATAAAAAAGTGAAAGTTGAAAATGTGGGGTTGTTTGAGGTTTTTTTGTTGTTGCCCCAAACAAACCCAAGTAAATCACTTTTTGACTAAACCCCAGAAATTCAAAGACTGTTGTTTACTTATTTAATTTCTGCTGAAAGTTTTCAGGAGCTGTTTTCTCTCTCCCTGTCAGCTCTCCTAACCTCCTCCTCTCTTCAGGAAGCATCTCAAGTATGTTTTTTTTTTCAGGATCGCTTTATAAGCCTGTGTTATTGTTTACAAAAATTAAAGCTCTCAATGGGACTATACAATTCCTATGAATTCCTGCCTGTATTGTGGTTTTAAAGTCTACATTTATAAAATTAGGCACTCTGGCTCTTAAGAGTTTGATCCTGCAGTTCTGGCCAAGAAAAAAACCCTTCCCCATCAGTGTCACACGTTAAGACACCAGGACCAAGCCAAATTGCTGTTGCCCTGAAATTCCTTGCATTTATGATTTTCCAGGAGAGCAGTGTGGTTTGGAGGTGGACTCTGGCAAAAGGCTGTGCCCTAGAGGGGAATTTCACGCCTGCAGAAGTCTGGCGAGGGCTGGCTGGAGCTGACTCGGGGCACCATAACCCCATCACATGCCCTCCTGGGATCCTCGTTGAGCTCTCAGCTGCCCTCCAGAGATCGGAGAGGCTCCTCTAACCCAGCCTCTGGCATTTGTAGGCCATAAAATATTTCTTCTTGCTATTCCTGAGGAGAACTGTTGCCTGCTTTGCTCTCTTGCTTTTGAAACCTGCGTTTCAGGGCAGCTCTCCTCATGCACACACAAGAGCCCAAACAGCCCTTGGATTTACCGCAACCCCTTTCCTACCTTGCGGCGCCCTCCGAGAGCTCCCCCCACAGCCCCACGAAGAGCCGCTTCCCTCTGACGTCTGATTTATTGCTTCTCCTCCCCCCGTTGTCACAGTAGGTCAACACCACACTGAGGCAGTGACAGTCTCCCTGTTGGAGGTGGCCCTATTTAACGCGGCTCTCCTCGGGGAGGTGGGTGGCCCGGCTGCGCCAGTGCCAGGGCTGATGTCTGACAGACAGATGAGGAAGTCAGTGGGACATCGCTTTGCATCTTTTTTTGGCTTTTTTTTTTTCTTCTTCCATGGAGTTGTCAGGCTTTCTGCTTGCAGTATTTTTAATCCAGGTTTCCAACAGCTTTTCAAGGGGGAAAAACTGCTCATGTACCGTCTTTTTTGAAAGGTAAAATAGTCCAGTGAATTGAATGGTGAAAATAAACAGCAAAACAACATCAAAATGAAACATGAACATTTAAGCAGAGCTTTGTAACAAAAGTCTTTTTTGAGTATTTTAAGAAAAAATTAATAGGAAGCAAGAGAGTGCTTTTTTTTAAATGCAACCAGGAATAAAATGAACAAAACACAGCGTGTCCAGCAGACAATGCAGCTGAGAAGACCTCTACATCTTTAATGCTTGATTTCTCTACAACTGTAGGCAGAAACTCTTTGTGTCCATAACACTGAATCAAGATTTAAATTAGAGAGAATTAAATGACTCTATATATGGTTCTTCCCTGTCTTACGTCAGGGTACGCAAGTAGCATGGCTGACGTCGGCGGGGCTGAAATCCAACACCCAAGAATAAATTCTTACTCGTGATGCACTTCTGCATTGGCTGAATGGCGCAGCTGTCAATATTTTTAAAAATTATATTAGCCAATTAAGATAGCAATTGTTTCTCATAAAATAAACTATACTGTGTGTCCCAGACAACACATATGTGGAAATTAATTTCAAGCAGGCAGAGGCTTATTTAATTAATTAACTTTTTGATATGGTAAGTAACCACACTGGAGTCAATGCAATAAGTAAAGCCAAACATATGCTTCATCTTGCAGGGCTGGAGACTGAAAGATGCAAAGGTATACAAGAACTGCTTAACTGGAAGCCACCAAACTTGTAACCTTTCTCTCTTTTACCATGTACAAAAGAAAATACTTTGCATTATCAACAGCTTTATTTATCCTGAATTTAAATGCATTTCCCAGAAAATAGCACCCATTAGGATTTAATTAGAAGACTGACACTTTTTCCAGCATGTGTTGCTCTATTCCTCGTGATGTTTGTGGGAGTTAAGGGTAGGAAACACATTTTATCTTGAACTGATGCAGGATTCAGCCTCGTACTGAGGTGTAACTATTGTCCCCTGACATTTTAGCCTCAGATCCTTGTAAATGCTCATTTCAACAAGAAATTTCTGTCTGAAACATTTAGCATAGATAGATCTAAAAGTAAAAATGTTATTTTGCATCCAAAAATTCTCCCATCTCCCTTCCAGAAGCAGTGTGGATGTGGCTGGTGCCTACGAGACGTCAGGAACGTCTGACAGCAGAGGAGTGGTGTGAAGGCCAGTGCTTCTGTGAAACCCTCTTCAGCCAGACGGTGTGCAAGGCCGGCAACGTGTGAGTACCTGACTTGTAATCAGGTAAAATGGAATATTAGGATCTAGATGTGATGTTTCAGGGTCTTCAACTTTGTCCTGGTTTGACCACGACAAACTTTTCCATGGTTTTCACTCGTATGCTGCAAATAGGTGGCTTGCAACAGCAATAGCTGTGAAGTGTAGTAAGAGATGACCACTCTTCCCCGCCTCCCCCAACTTCTTTAGATGAGGGTTTCAGAGCCATGCTGATAAAAGGTAATTTCAGCTCAATTTTAACCTACATCCAGAAGAAAAAAAAAAAGTAAGTGAAAGCCCTAATTTTGCTGTTTGTGGATTTACAGTGTGCTGCTTATTTTGGATCATTTCTGTTGGCAGCTTGGAGTTACTCTCTCATTACATACCATGCTACAGTCATGATGACATCTTGTACTGGAGTGCAAATAACATTTATTTTTTCGGGCAAAATATAGACTTAGCGGTTTCTAAATATTATGCTGTTTCTTTTTTTAAGTATTTTTTTTTTATGATATTGAACCTATGTCAGGAGTAACATTTTCCTGGTGTATATAGCAATGGTGGCAGGGTGGTGACGCTCCTGTGCCTCAGCTGTGCTTGAGCTATGTTAGGGATTTTGCAGAGCCCGTTGCATCCCTCCCAGACCTCCCATCGGTGATGTCTGGGCTGGGGTTCTTGGGAGCACTGGATCTGGCTACCTCTACACTGAACACTCAAGTAAGACATGATCTGATCCCTCAGCAGAGCAGCTGTATGGGATGCTCGCTGCTCCGTGACGAGCAATGATGTACACTGGGGGCTTCTTGGGAGGGATGTGGTAGCTGGTCAGGGAGAGTTTACCTGGCTGGATGGTAGCCCATGCTGTGCAAGGCTGGGGGGGGCTGCCATGGGCAGGTATCTGGGAGCAGGGCCATAGGCACAAATTGCTAAAATTCAGATTATGAAAGCGCTAACATCTGGCAAACAAGGATGATCACCTGAGAGTGCCTGGAAATTGGTACTCCAGTCCAGCAAACAGAGACATTATCAAGTGACAAAAGATCTCTTGTCGAATGCTGTTCTCTCACTTTAAAATATTAGGGGAAGAAAAAATCATGCTTATTCCAGTACATAAGGGAAAATTAAACTCATCCAGACTTCTATATTGCAAAATTTTTCACACAGTCAAATTATTTATTTACTTGTACAGAACATGTGTCACAAATCTGTTAAGTAAGAGCCATCCAGGGTGTGTTTTCTTGTTTGAGTGCTGAGTTTGGGCTCTGCTTTGAACAGTATAGCTTGAAAAACTCAGAAATGGCCAGATGTATCCAATAATTATATCAATATTATTCCAGCTCCTATATTATTCACGCATAAAATGTATATGTATGTATAAATATTTTATACCTAAAACCACATTTAGAACAGGTTACATATAATTTGGACTATATTCCAAACTGGTGCAATATTGGTCTTGTTTCAATGAATGCTATTCAATGTATGTTAAGGATCTGGCTTTTTTAATATTAAACTACCAAAATATATGCTTGACTTCACACATTCAGCAGACCCACTGCATACACAGAACATGAAATAAAGTATGTGCAGCATCAGGTCTCATTAAAGTAGTTTAGTTCCTTCTAAACTCGTAAGTCTCTTTTTCCTCCTCTGCCTCTCTCTCTGAAGAGGGGTAGAGGAGAGCATCTGTCGGTCCCATCTGGGGTCCTTCAGGTCCCCAGTAGCCGATTTGGCCTAAACCACGACAATCAGGTCTTAATTTCTTAAGTCAAAAACTTGTATGACTTAGTCCAGCGTGTTCCTTTGTGGAGCTTTCTCCTTTTTTATTAAAGATAATGCTATAGATGATGCTTTTATTAAAGATGGTGCTATAAATGCAACTGCTCCAAAAACAAAGAAAAAGAGAAGGAAAAAAAAAAAAAAAGAAGGAGACCAGAGTAAAAATGAAACAAAATATTCCTCAAAATTAAAACCAGCATGATATTCTTATGCAGGCTGTGAATGTTTTTGACTAATATGTGTGTGTGTGTATGTATATATAAACACACAGACAACTAAACACTAGTCCAAAACATGCATAGTGCTATGTCTGCTAGAAAGGAGTTTTGTTCACGTGTGAATTTGTGAACTGTTATACAATTACACATTTTTACATATTTTGTATAAATATGGAGATAGTTTACTGCGGGTACTGAAGGGCATAGGGAAATGTCTACCCGTATCATCTCTGCATTTAGTCTGATTCAGTGATTAAGATTTTCACACAGTCAAATTTGGGAAATGGTTGGAAAAATGTAAAAAGCCTAATAAAAGCTGGTAGTGCAGCGAGACACCCTGGGATGTGATCCCATGCCAGTAGTGCTTTGCTGCTGTAGTAATAAGCACATTTGTTCTCTGAAAGGCTGCAGCATAACCTGCAAAAGCAGTTTTTTTCCCAAACTTTTCCATGTTTACAACTGAATTCCTCTAAGAATAAGATCTGCACATGGCAATAAGAGAGAGAAAGTGTTTAACAGGGAGAAGAGAGAGCTTGTGACAAAAGAGCACTATCAGCTAGAACACAGACACTGCAGCTTTTGAGTGCGTGAACGTAAGAGAGCAGGATGGAGAGCTGAAGGCCAACACATTTTCTTTCATTGGAAATCACACAGCGGACGCAGTAATCCTTCCAGTTGCTTATAACTGTGCTTCTATTGGACTGTAGATTTTCCCTGTGATCAGGACAGGCAGAAAACATGAAAACAGTTAATTAGCCTTTCAGCTGGAAGCGTTTTAATCTGCTGATAAAAATCAGCAATTGGGAAGGGCGGAATGAAACAGCTGTAATGCTTAATGATTTTTTTTATTTTTTTTTTTTTTGGTGGGGTGTATAATTAAATCTCACTTGGGTTTTTCCTACTGGTGAAATATTAATTGGGGAATTCAATCAATGTGTTACACATCTTTCAAGGATTCTGGTGCTCTTCGTAAACTGCTTCCCTTACAATGACGAATTACTGATCTATCGCTCCGGGTTAGTTGGCCCCGTGCTCTTACACGGCGCAGACAGACGAGAAAAGCCCTCTGGTGCCAGGTCTCGCATTCCAGCTGTCGTGCATTTATCTTACTATCAGACAAATACTTTATCATCCCATAACTTTTTTTGGAATGGGGCTGCAGGGTAGACAATATTTGTGGGAAAATCTGCAGAGTCTGGCTGCGCCTTCTGATACGCTATGGGATGAAGTGGTTTGTCTCTCCATCGTTTAGAAAGGTCATGTATAGACAGGCGTTTGGCTAAAGACCACCAAAACCACTTTGTTGAGCCCGGTTTCTGCATGTCCCTATTAGCCGCAGCAGCCACAGCATCCTACACTCAGGGATACGGATGCTCCTCACCTGACGATGCTTTTCTGTTTGCAATATGAGCACGCTCCCTGCGCTGCTGCTGCTCACAACCTCATGTCTTTCACTGCAGTTGCCTTCTGACAGCTACCTGCATTTCTTCATCCATTTCCCCCTTTTCCAGTGAAACCTGAAACCAGGTGAAACTTGTTCAGTGTCTGATTTCACTTCCAAATTGAAATTCAAAGCCAAAAGAAGCCCCGGGTCTTCCAAGGTTCACCAGCCTCTTGTCAGCCCAGGACACAGACACATACGTAAGCCAATTTAGGGCAGTATGTGGAAATACTGTGACTCAAAGTCTTTCCTCATTGCTTTTGTCCACACTTGCCTTTAAAAAAATTCATTTACTCTGTATCTTTCTCCTTCCTCTTCTTTGTGTCCTCTATGTGATAGAGTATATTGATTGTGTTATTGTAGCAAGGGCTTGACACATCTTAGGTACAGGATGAATGTCCATGTTTTAATGGGTGGCATAATGATATGAGTTAATATGTATGACAAAAATTCACAGTATTCATAACCGCGTCCAAGACAAACCTCACCGAATTCAGAAGTTTTGCTTGGGTGAAAATAAACAGGTATGTCTAATTAGGCACAAAGTTTGCACATGGGGATTATTTTTGGTTATTTAAAAAAAAATTAATTTATTTTTGTAAAAAGAAGGGATACCAGCAGTAGTTTACTTTGGATAATTCTGCTAAGCAGCTGGACTTTGAGGAGATTATGTAAGCTGAACTAATTGCCAAACTTCTGATGCTTGTTCCTTGCTAGCCATAATTTAATTCTATATTAAAGTTTCTGGCTTTCACCCCCACTTCCACATGATCTAGGCTTTACGTAGGGACAGGGCTGGTGAGTAAACAGTAACTATGGTAATCCTGAAACTCCTCTGTTCCTACGCCAGCCGTCCGACCCATCCACCTCCTAGGTGCATATTAGAGCTGCCTTAAGGCTGTTCTGACTTATGCCTGCTTGACTCCCCCAGGAATATTCGCACAGCTGGGAAGAACTAGACTGTCCTTACTGCACAGGTTTTATTTATTGTTTCAGGGTACTATACATGCCGGCCATGTTTCACATTTGTTTTGAAATCAAAGGTTTTCAAAAGTGGTGATTTCATAAAGAGACCAGACAGTTAAAAACAGGGGAGCTACAAAACTTGTTAGAGCCCAGTATATTGAAGGTATCCGATTCTATACATAAGCTGCATTAATGATAGCAATGGGAAAAGTGGGAAAAGCACCCATGTGATAAGGCACCAGCTGTGAACAGTTCAGTGGTCCACAAAAATGCTCCTACTGTTGCAGCCGCTGGCAGAGTGACCCGAGGGGGGAGGGAAAGTCATGGTAAGAAATCTGAACAAAAATGCAAACAGAGACCCAGCCACAGGGGCATATTTTATCATTGTTTAAGACTGTGACTTTTTCCAGCATATTGAAATGTCTGTCCTGTGCTGTTCCGGCCAGATCTACTGTGAAAGTTCAACATTTGATCAGCCGCAGGTCTTGCCTGGTGCCTGTGATGGGAGTGGAAGTATGAGACCAGAGTTAAGTCACTGTATCAAATCTGACAAAAGTTTTTGCTAGGAAAAAATAACTGTATTCTTGATTGCCATTGCTATTCTTTGAGAAATCAATGTTTCAGTCACGGCTGAAGCTCGGCTTCTTTCTTTGCCCGGCCTTTGGGGGGGGTTACAGGCAAATCCTGAAGAAGTGTGCTGACATCTGTGGGGCAACTTAGCTTAATGAACCGAGGGGATAGATGCGGTCAGGGCAGAACAACGGGCTGCATTTGCCGTTCTCACTCCCCTCTGTGGCGCGCGGCTAGCCCCTTAGCCCTGCTCCGCGTTATCAGTGTTGCCATTAGCGTTTAGCAAGGCTGTTGCCTTTCATTCACACTCACAGTTGTTAGTGTAGCCCTGGGGTTGCTTCCTCTGTCTCTTTCCATCCTGCCACCAGCCCGCCTCTGTGAGGAAGGCAGGTGAGTCTCTCAGTGCACAGCTGAACTGATAACTAAATAATGCTGGGACAGGTTAGATGGTAATTATTTTAAATGAACTAACTTAATATTGTGGTCTCTTTTGAGATCTGTGGAGAGAAAGAGTGATTCAAGTGTTGCTATTACTCCTGAGAAAGTGTGGAGTTAGGGATGGAGATTTATTTACGTACAATTTACCAATTGGTGTTCACTGTTTGCGGTGGGAGATTGATTTCCCCTTCCTCAAGCAGATAACCAAAAACTCCAGCATGAGAGCAATGCCACACCAGTACAGAGTGCACAGCAAAGAGCAGCACACCACGTCTCTCCAGTGTAAACTCATGAAATCTGCTGGCTTTTCCCCGAGCATCTGAATGGAGACTCCAGGGCTGGTGGGTATGGGCAGCATGCATCTGAGAACAGAGTAACTATCAGCCTTGGTGCGAGCTGAATGTCTGCTCTGGGCCCCCGAAGGCACAATGATGAGAAGGCAGCAGGTTCTTCCTTCAGTCCCTTCCTGTCTGCTGTGGTGGTAACACAGGACCTCACCAGCTAATTGACCTATTCATTGTTTTTAGCATAAGCATCTCTTGTATGTCTTCAGATTTACAGTCCTTCAGATACCGTCTCCTGCTTTCACAGAGTGACAAGTGCTCAGACCAGACTGTATTGCTGGGCAGCCCCTACAAACCCCCAGTAAAACTCCTCCAAGCTCATCTTGCCAAAGGAAAAACTGAAACTGAGCCTCCAGTTCCATCCATCCTGCGGCTGACTGATCCCCTAAGGGATACAATGACCACCCCTTCCACCTGGTAAAAGCCCATATTCCACTTGGTGGCCTTGTACTCTTACCTCCCTCATCTCTACTCCTTCTCTGAAACCATCAGGCTGCCGTGTCCTCAGGCATGGAGAACGCAAATGCCCAAGCTAAAGAAAAACCATCCCAGCTTCTAGTTCTGCCAACAACTTCTGTTTTCACAACTGCATTCAAGCTGACTTCTGCTGAATGTCCAGCATGAACATCTCAGGTACGGCAGCTCATGACCAAAATGAGCCATTCTGGGTACCACAGCTGGGACTCGTTAGTCTCCCACTGGGACAAGCACCACAAGGCAAAGGGAAAAGTCCTCCAAGCCAGGCATGCCATGGAGGGAAGGAGCCAAAAGCTTTGCAGCGACCTCACTCCTCCCCTGGGACCGAGGTGGAGCCCCATGGATTTCCCTGCCAAGGCAGCCACCAGCGTGAGCAGAGCACTGGGAGTGCTCTCTGAACTGGTGCAGCTCCTGGAAAAAGCTCTTCTCTTCTCATAATTCAGGCACTGATCTTTCCATCACCAAGACACCTCACTGATGAGACCCACCATTTGCTCCTGCCTGACCTACATGTGTTTTCTGTAGGCTCTTGCCTCCACTGGACTTTTGACACTGACTTTGCCCAGTGAAAGACTCTTCTGGTGTGGTGTCACCATGGCCCTGCTGGGGGTTTTGGGACCTGCTATACAGACAGCAAGGACTGGTTTTAGCCACTGAATACAAAGAAAGAGTTGCTCTTCCCAAGAAAAAAGTCCCTGACCAGACTTCCGATACCAATACAGCAATGGGGTTATTTACGTGTTAAGCAATGCCAGCATCACATCTTGTCACCTTGGGTCTCCTTCCTGTAACTGGGTGTAGCAGAAAACCCAGCATGGGTACAAGACAGCTTAAAATGAATGGTCAGGATGTCCTATGCAGATATGCAGGTCGGTGGGATATGATTTTCACCATCCCAAAGAAACTCCATAATCTGCAAAAAATCCTGTCTGCTCCTCATCCTGCCTCTCCTACAAACAGTGGGTTATTAGGATTTGGAACTCTGTTTCAAAGGACGCTTGTGAGAAATCAAGAAGAGATCCTGGGGGCCATGTCTGTGGCTTGATTATTTTTCCCTTAGCTTGATTTGAAATCATTCATTCCACAGGAAAAAAACCCCAACATTTGGGGAAAATGGCAGTAAAGGACAGAGTACCAAACTTCCCCCTCTGTCTGATAAGAAGTCATATTTATTGCTTCATTACAGGTTGCCTTTATTTTATATTCACTCTATTATTCACTAGAAACTTGTTTAGCATTAATTATTAACTAGAGCATTAAAAGGCCAAACAAGGTCTACAGAAAACAACCTTGCAGTTGATCATATAGCATGTCCCCACCTGCTTTGGTGGATCAGGTACTGTGCCTTTGGGTTTCACCACAGGCTCTATCAGAGCACCAGTGCCTTTGCCTGGCTGCGTCAGCCTTGTGCCCACCTCTCTCGTGTCTGCAGAGAGCAAATCTGTGCGCAGCACCAGCAGGCAGGTGAAAGACCATGTTCAGAAGAAGAACAGTGCAACTGCTGAATTATATGCTGGGAATCCCTCGCTCTTGCATCCAGGGAAGTTGTTTCTTACCAGTCACCTTTAATGTCATCTGTGCTAATCAGTACTCAAAAAAGAAAGACTGCTTATTTTCCCTGTAACTGCAGTGGTTCTTTGAGCTATTGTAGCCACTGTGGATCTCCTATCTATTTTGTACCTTAAGATTTACTTGTTGTCTCCACTTTTCAGAGCTCTCAAAAAGCTGGGTGAGGCACCCAGAGGACTATGAATGCCAACAGGACCCCTTGAGAGGCGAAGTGTGCAGCACTGGAAGATCGTGCTGGCAAAATCCTCCGTTCTCAAACTGATGTGCAAGCCGATCTGCAGAAGCTGCAGCAAGCAACTGTGCGGTTCACATTTACACTAATAAATAGGAATTAATCTCAGTAGCTGGTGTTAGTAGGTAATGGGACTCCCCAAAACAACAATTCAAACTGTTTATTTATCAACTGATTGGTGAATTTGTTTAGTAATGATCTATAGGGCTCCCTCTCATATTGTGACCCCAATATGTCAGTAAGGTGTCCCTACTTCCCATTTATGCGTGTGGTGGATTTGCTTTTCATGCACCTGCTATTGCTGTTAGATTTCACTGATGAGCAGAGGCAAAGCTTTTCTTGTCTGAACAGTTACTGAATTACATTTATTTTCTTGTGCTTTTTACTTGTCTCTCTGGAAAAGATCTCAAGTTCACAGGCTTCATGCCTGAGTGATCCACGGAGCCCCATTTCCTGCACATTTCAGTGCTCCAGGTAACAAAAGTCGTCTCTCTCTGGTCTCTGAAGTGGAAAAACTAACTGTTCTCTTCATAAAGAAACCCCCTTTTGTTCCTACTTTATTACTTATGACTAACGACATTATGAAGGGTTTGCTGTTGTGTCTATGTTCGTGCTGCCGGCGTGTATCACAGGGCGCATTCATGGGCTTTTTGCTACATTCCCAAGCGCATGTGCTCTTCAGAGCATCACTTTGAGCTGTATGGCATGTGCCACATTTCAGGCAAAATCCTCATTACTTTGGTGAGACTGTGCCTCCTCAGTACTCCAGATGACTCTTCCCTGCTCAGGGAGCATTACCCCGACAACCTCAAGGGTGGGTTTTATGAAGCAAGGGGTGCAGCTATCGTCTCTGCGTCTGCCTAGGGCAAGAGTTATCTTCAAGTCACAGCTGTCTGGAATTGCTTGTTATTGATTCCTGTAAATTGTCTTATTTGTCTGAGGGCTGCCCAGATGAACAGCAGACGCTTGAGGACTCTAAATAGGAGTCAACCACAAAGTTCAGAGATTAATCTGTCCCTTTGGGGTGCTGAGCAGCCAGCAATCCAAACAGCTTGTTGTAAGAGGCTTAACAATGCAGAACAGCTGATTTCAGATCCATCCATTGAAAACATACATTCATGTTGTTGGATGTTGGAATAATGCTAAATCACTTTAATCTAAACCACATTTGAATACGACTCCCACAGTTTAAAGGGCACTGAATTAATCTTGTAAGTAAAGGAGTTGCCTTGTAAAATGCATTTGTGTGATGTTGTAAGAAACTTATAAGAAACTTGACTGTGAAGGGGGCAGCTCTTTGAACTTGTAAACCCTCACTGTTTAGAAATATATAGCTGTTTGAACACGAGTCTAAATGCAGCAGAATTTGAACAAACTGTTCCTCTGCTTTCCCATATTTTAATGTGCTCATCAGTGAATATTTATGTACGAAGCCTGTAGTAAGCGCAGTCGTCATTTTTCAGCTGTCTCCAATTGGCAGATCGATGAAAAATTTGGTGTGCTCCCACTCAATTGAAAAAAGTAACTAACAGGCTGCTAGGTCATTTTCTCTCAATGTTAATCCATCATTATCACCTGAAGTGCATTACTTTGAAGACTGAAGAAGGTCCATATTTCAATTTAAATGATGCCTAACAGGTATAAGCTTGACATTTTCAGTTCCCACTAAGGCTTAAAGAGCTGACAACATTTTATTTTGCTGAGAATATATCTTTTCCTCCTCAAGGATTTCTATACAAAGACCTAGTAGTAGGCATGTCTTTATGCTAACCAGAGACAAGTCTAGTTAGTTATTCGGAAATGCCTTAATTTTGTAGGGATTTAAATTACAGTTGTGTCTGAAAGAAGTTTTTTCCTTTTTTTTTTTTTTTTTTTGCTGTTAATTCATGTTTGGGTTTTTTGTTTGTTGGTTGTTGGTTTTTTTTCTGCTTGTAGTCAAAATCTTCATGATCTTAGAAAAGAAGGGTGATGCTGTAAGACAAGATACCTGCTTTGTTTGGGAAGGAAACGCAGGAATCTGGTTTTGCAGCAGCCATATGAGCTTCAGCCTTGATCTGTCATCCAGCAGAGGTAAAGGAAGGCAGTAGCACCTTTTGGGTGAAGCAGCAGCGATGATCTCTATGGAAATCCTTTTAGAGTTATAATATGGGTTCTTCAAACTTGCTGTGGACCAAGTCCTACTCTGTGTGGACATCAGGAATGTTCACAAACAGAAGGACTGGTATGTTGCTGGTACCCTGTACCCAGGAGGAGTTTGGAGAGGGATCCCACTTTACGAGAATACGTTCAGCGCTTCCTTGCCTTTGCCCCAAGGCACACGTACGCACAAATGCATGCCAGGCGTAATACAGTTGCCGAAGGTTGAGAATGTCAGGTTCAGTCAGGCCTCAAGAACCCACAGATGTTTCAAATCAAAATGTTACCTTAATAGGAATAATGAGGTGTCTGTAAGAATATTTTGGTCTGTGCCATTTGATTGGGGAAAAATCTTTTCTCTACTCTGGGCATTCTGTTCATCTCGGCATCTTCAGCTCAAGCCCTTTCCCATAAGTTATCTGGAGAAGAAAGCTGGTGATTTTTCTCTATGGCAACGATGGATATAATTTACTACCTTAAAAATGTCCAGATACGTGGTAAGGTATTCTGAACAAATGTCGAGTGGTCTATTTCCAGTGCTGCCGGGCTGAGGTGCAGGCACTGTTCGTGGTATGTACTCCACGGTGCTGGGCAGCAGGTGCAGAGACGCCCGTGGCAGGAGGAAATCCGAGGAAATGTACTCCCAGATGCACTTTATTTCACCTTGGGCACAGCAAAAGCATGTCTTGCAGCAACCAGATGGACTCCAGTCTGGATCTGTCATGTAGGGAAGATGGTAGGTCCGTTTCAGAGAAAGGAAGGAGCTGCAGCTGTTAGAGACCTGCTGCCTAAAAGGTCATGGGAGAAGACAGAAAGCATTTTTACACAGCATCCTGCTCTTCCTGGGAGAGTCCTCAGAGCCTGGGCCACAGTTTTTGCTGGATGTAATTCACTCTCTGTTTAACTTAGAGATTTTTTTTCCTCCTCGCTCTACCATTCCTTAGAGAATCTACCTCATGCTGAGCAGTTTTTTCATAGTTAATTATTAACTACACATAATTTTAAAAAAAGTACTTTGAAATAATTTCCTTTTGTTTATTTTATGGAAACAAGGGAAAAAAACCCTTTTCACCCCACAATTATACTGTTTCCTTTACTAGCATATTTTGCATGAGATTGTTGTTTTATGGGAAATTACACAGCTCATTAACTTCTGGAGTAATTGGTATCCAACGGTGTAATCAAATCACAGGCTATAAATAAAATTAATTTTAAGGTACAAAATCTTCACTGAGCCTGTCTCCCAAAACATCCAATTTTTGGATGCATCTTGCCAGCTCAGCAAAATCTAATTTACTTGCTTTTCTTGAAAAGTTTACCCATCAGAACGATCTATTCCTATGGGTAGCAGAATATTAAATGTTTTTAAACCTACTGTATTAATATCATATGAATGCACTGACCTTGTAAAGATTATTCGCAAAAGGGGCTAATGAAGACACACACAACAATAATATTTATAAGTAGAAAGACTGAAAGGAGACAGGCAACTGAGGAAGAATATCCATTTTTGAACCTGGAGCTTTGTACAGTTTTTTTAGACGTTACTGATGTATATTTTCCTGTCTTCCATAAGCTGTAAAACATCACTAATCCCACTCTATTTTTTCTACCCATCTAGATTTATACTGCATTCCTCAGTGTGGTAGCTTAACCTTATTATCTCAATGCATTATATCTATTCAGATATATCATCATTAGGTTATAGATGGCCTACAAAAATAAAATTCAGTGAGATGAATTTGTAGGTCTGATCCTTATGAGATTATGAATTTATTTCCACTGCCTGTGCTGGCGGTGCACATAAGCTAAAGAGCTGACAATAAGTGCTTAAGACCATTTAAATATACATCTGGAGAGAGCAAGAGACATATAAATATATATGCATATTGAGAGATATAAATATGTACACATTCAGATGACGTCCTTTGAAGAAGAATGTTTCAGGGAAGACCGTGGTGTCCTTAGAGGCTGAAGTAGGGGGCCTAGTAAAAAGGGTCAAGTTAGGCTTCAAAACCAGTATTTTATAGGCAAGGAAAACCATGGATTAATCAATGTATGTATAAACACATATGCATGTATATCTTCAGATCAAAATATATCTTTCCTTCCTTGCACTGAATGCAGAAGACCCAGCCAGGCAGGTAACATTGGCCAGAGTTGTACTAATGCCCCAAGTGTCTGCCAAGTGAGAATCTGCCAAATCTCCAAGAGGTGCTTTAATCTCTGCCTCCCTCAGCCTCCTTGCCAGAAAGGACACGCTGCTGAGAGTCCCTCTTTCGTGGTGTTAGAGCTGAGACCTCTGAGGGAGTATCCATAGATATATCATTTCTATTCTTCCCACGTGTTTTAAAAATCTGCACTCCAAACCCTTGTGCATTGTCCGTTTCTGTCCATCATTCACAGCCGAGCGAAAGGAAGGACGATGAATAATGGTAATGTAAAAAGCAGCAGGCAAATGTAATCTACAGCAGTGCTGGGTGGGGAGCAGCATCTCTGACTGGACTTGGCTTGTGTTTATATGGGCTGCTATTAATAATAAACAAGAGTCTCTACTCCTTTGCCATATGATAAGCATCATGTTCAGGATAGAGTTTCAAGATTTGGATCTGTCACTGAAACCTCTGAAACAATACATACGTGACCAGATCTGAACCATGTTGAACTGTTAGAAATACAACTGTTCTGCAAAGTCCACCACAGAGCCAGGTGGTGCTGCTGTGAGAGCAGCATTTACAGGCTCTCCAGAGGAAAAAGGTCACGCTGGGCTAGGGTGGTTTTCAGTACTCAGCTTTCCTTTGGTGATATTGTTAGACATGGAGAATATTTAAACAGAGTTTATGGCAACTGGCAAATCAACTGCCTTGAAATGATATGTATAACAAGGGAACTAAAGAAAGACTAAAAATATAATCCCTAATCTAAAGCATCTGACATGTTTTCTGGACAGTAGTTTGGTATTACCCAGATGTATGCTCGCAAAGCTGTCTATGCAAATCAAAAACATCCATCATACTGAAACGAGTTTAATTATGAAAGTTTTGCTTTTCTAGTCAAGCTTTAGTTTCAGTTATTCCTGATTTCACACTACTTAGCCTCTCCTTTTAAATTACATTCTGCTGCACATCTGTCATGCTAAAGCTGTCGGAATCACAAAAGCAAAAGAACACAAAGCTGATTCTTGAAGATGAAAATCTTCAAACCCCTTTGTTTCTAATGGAATGCATTTCTTAACCATTGCAATATTTTTAATCTGTGAATTTATTAAAACAATCAGTATTAATGAGTATGAGTACGGTGGTGCACGTGTTGTCAGATCCTGAGGGCGCTTGAGACCTACCACCACCTCAGACCACAGTGCAGCTTGGACAGACTGCTTCTATAAGCGTCGTTGTTTGGTTATACCAAAATACTGACCTTCCCGAGGTGAGCACTGGGATTCAGTAACCCATGCACAAAGCCCCACCAGCCTAGAAGAAGCCAATGGCAAGATTATCTCTACGCACAATAATTTCTTGCTTGTGCTAACACGTTACCCGGGTCGGGGTCTCAGCTGGACATGCCTGTGCTGCTAAGAGGTTTGGGGTCAAACTCCTGCCCCAGGGAGCGTGGTGCACACCAGCTTGGGTCCCCACGGCTCAGAACTGCTCTTCCACAGCCGGGCTGCCTGGGCAAATGCCATCCAGAGTGCCCCAAACAGCCAGAGAAAAGCCAGCAGGGAGGCGGTGCAGGCAAGCCAGGAGCAGGGTTGATCTCAGGCCCCAGCCAAAGCCTGTCCCCGAGCAATGCAGGGACCTCAGACGTGCCCTCGCCAAGCATGGCACGGGGCACAGAGCACTGCTGTCCTTCCCCCACCACCCCGATGCTTTGCTCCTGTGCGGCAAGACATCTGCGTGTGTCAGAAAGCTCCACTGCGGCCTGAAATAGTCCCCAAAGGCTACCTGTGGTTTAAAACTCGGAAGCAGTGTCATGCTGGCTCTCTATAACATGTGAGTAGTAAAAGTAGATAATTCCAGGCTGATTACTTAAAATTTTTCGGTTGCACAGTTCTTATTGATACAACACATATTTAGCTGTGGCCCTGCTCCACTGAGACCTTTAAGGGATTTAATTCATACATGGAAAACCTTGAAGACTGTTGTGCTTGGCTGAAATCTGTATTCTTGTGAAGAAAAGTGCCTTAATGGTACCTTCATCCTTTAAACAAATGATAATTAGATCACCAATATTCTCTTTTAAAATAGCTATATCACTTCCATATCCACTTGTTTTGAATTTACGATGCTGCTGAAGACTCCATCTGGAAATTCTGGGTTAAAAAACCCCCTTGCTGTAAAGTCAAGAATACGATAAAAGCAGCTTTAAGCAGCTCTGTTGTGCTTGTAAGTAATTATTTGCAGTACCAGTTTGGTGAGGGATGTTAGGATGGTGAGGATGCCCAGGATCCTGACCTGGCTGGCACGGGACTGCCCGTCCCTACAGCAGCTGCAGACAGCAGTGTATCACCAGCGAGAGAAGACAACCACAGCATGGAGGTGACAGTGGCAGCAGTGACCTGTAAAAAGGGAACAGTGAAATATCACTCACTTGCTGCCCTCCCAAACCTGGGGTGTCTTACTTGAGATTTCTACTCTTTGGCAAAGAACTAATCGAAGGCCAACTTTTTTAATGTGAATAAATTGCATAAGGAGAAAGAATAATCTTTATAAATATATATACACCCTAGAAAATATTATTATGCAGGTTTTCAGACTGTCTTCAGAATTATGTTGTTAATGAGTTTTTCTAAATTTTTTGCAAGTGTGACCTGTTAGAAGCACACCTCTTCTCAGATGACCCTGACCATTACTGTCTGCCAGTAGCTTGCTGTCTTTAGTGTTGTAGAGGAAATAGGAAGCAGCTGTAATTAACAGACCTCAATCTATAAACCCACTGCAGAGCTCTCAAGGAGCTGGGGTTTATTACTGGCTAGATATGAGGGGTTGTGTCCTGGTTAGTGTAAGTATTTGCAGCAATACTTCATTTCTCACTTTTCTGACCTTGAGGAACTGAGTGGTTGACATTAAGAGTTTATATAAATTAAAATTCTTAAATTCTGTAATACTGAAGGCTCTTAATTATAGCTAGCATTTTCAGAAAAGCGTAAAACTGTAAGATGCTTCTGAACCTTTGTGGGTACCTTTGACTCTATTGGTGGTTCTTACCTGCAGCGAGAAAGGTGGGGGGGTAAAGGATTAAGCAATGAAGTTCTCTTAATAACTGATGATCTTGCAGTTCAACATATAACATTTCTTACAATACAAGGGTAAGCTGGCATGTACAGAGTGATGTAGGACACCACAGAATCTCATAAATATACGCAACTTTCTTTTTCTGAGTACCTGGGGGAATGCATTTACTGGGTGTTGATACAGGAAGTACTGGATAGTCCACAATATGGAGCAGTAATGTTTCTATGTTAATTTTCAGTTAGTCCTAAAGATCCAAATTTAGCTTATAACTGCTAAGTCTTGTTCTGGTAGTAAACATTCTGCCTGTGAAGTTTCATATTTGCTAAGGCATCTGTTTTTTCTTCCTCCCCCTGCTGTTAATATTTAACATTCAAGTAAGATTATTTTAACAGTGCATTTTTTCATTTTGTGAAAATGTAACTAAAGTAGGATGGACACAGGTTTCCATTCTCAAAAGCCACCTAGAGTATTTCTTTCACACAGCAATTTGAGACAAAATCTTGGTTTTGTAATGAAAATACAGCTACTACCCCCAGTAGGGTTGAATGGTACAACTATTCTGATAGGCTTCAGGGTAAGTGGATTCTTAACATTCACTCCAATCAGTTCCTGTGAGTAATTAAACAGAGCTCAAGGTAGCTTTAAAATGGTTTGAAGTGTCATTTTTGCTGTGAAACCTTCTTCTGAATAAGAACCTGTTTCCTTCAGGACAGTAAGGGGAAGACTGCAGCCTGCTTTCCCCTCTGACTCCCTATTTGTAACATAACTATTTTAATTAACTTCTATTTTTCCTTTTGTTTAGAGCTAGCTACTGTAACTTAATCTAATATGGTTTTATTACTACTGCTAGATTTCCTCTGCCCGATAAAAACTGGACAGGTTGTTAGCCACCATTTTATGAGCAGTTAAACCATTTAGCACATCACCACTAGTTTTGCATTAGCACCAACCCTGGGATTCATTACATGGTTCAGCAGTACAGAAACCTAATGCATTATGCCCCAGCAGGGTTCACCTCAGGCTGAATTCTGTCTGATTTTTACTCCTGGCGTGGATGCAAAAAGTCAACAGTCTCGCAAGAGGCACGGTTACACTAGACAGCTTGTCTTTGGACCATCTCTCTACGCTTGTGATGAATCCAGTTAGTGAAAAGTGCTGAGTTGACACCAAACCAGAGTCCTCCATCCACCCCATGAAGGCGCTGATGTAGCCTGGGTGGCTGATGTGCAGCCCTTGCTGGGAGGGTGTTTCCCATCCCAGACTGGCTAGTGGAGGAGAGGAGGAAAAAAAAAAAAATAAGAAAAAGAAAAATAAGACTAGAAAATATTCATGTTCTCTTAATCATTCGCGCCCACACAGACCCATGTAGCTTCCAGCAGTTACTGCTAACCTCTGAGATGGTGCTTGTCATGCAGATACGCAGCCATTAGAAATATGAGGACCATCTGGTTCCTTTCTCCTCGGAGAGCAAACAGCTATCTGCCAAGGTGGGCCGAAGTCAAATGGATTGTTTCAAGATAGAAGGCTCAGTATTTTTTCTGTAGTTTTTCTCAGCTACCCAAAATAATTGCATCTATTTATCTATTTTCCCTGCTGTTACTAAGTATAGCTATATGAGGGTCTCCCTTTTAAGCCCTCTTTTCTGTCAGTCTGCCCTGTGTGTCCCCTCCCTTCTCTTTCACCGTTTCCATTTACTTCTAGTTCAGTTCAGTATTTGCCTCTGAGTACAGCAGTGAAATAGCCATGTAGCCAAATCTACAGTAAAGATTAATCTTGATCTGTGAAATGAATTTAAAGGATATTTATATATTTTCAGAGAGATAACTGCCTCTCAAAGGAGGGAAAAAAAAAAAAAAGGCCATAATTTTGAGCGACCGCTGTTTTCTCATAGTCTTCTACCTCAAGTAAAGAGTTTTCTAAGAAACAAGACAAATTTTCAGGACAGTCCAGTTTTTAAAGATGACTATATGGATAATCATATAGGAAAATGTGGTCAGTTTGATTGAATTTTTTCCAACAGGAAGTTTTGAAACTTGCAGAATCCCCTTTGGGATGTTGGGGCTGAACCTGCCCCCCGCCCCCACCTCCCCCTGAGGCTCCTTCAGCCCCTGTGCTCCTCCTTCCTCTGGCAGCCTGATTTTTCGGAGGTGCTTGGCTGAGGGCACAGGGAGAGCTGCGAGACACCAGCAACGTGCCCTGGCACTCTGCTCTTTGGGGAAACTGCAAACTATGTGATGCCAAACTTCCAAGAAATTTGCAAAAAAAAAAAAGAAAAAAAAAAAAAAAAGAGAGAGAGAATTCTTGCTGGCAAGCAGAGAAACAACAGTTTACGAGCTGGAAATATATGTATTGATGTTTGGTTTTTTGCTGCTCAAACATACTTCGGGGCTTCATTTAGTCTGAGCTCAACTGCTGGTTGTTTATATAGGCTACTGGCTGTTTACATTAGGTCGATACACAGGACGGGCTGTTTATACCAGACCAGTAACAAATTCCACAGCGCAGTCTGTGTCTACCACTGCCACTCTTCTATATCTGCAGAGCTGGAAGGAAATAAAAAATTGGCTCTGGAAATAAACAAGCAACAAACCCTCCTGTGTACGGAATATTCACTCTTGCCTGAGAAGTGACCAGCACCACAACTTTTTAATGGTCTGTTCAAAAATATACAGGATGGGGAATTAGCCCAGCACAACATGAACAGCACATGATGGGGAAGAGCTGAGAAGAAAGTGAACAGTCCGAGTTGATGTTTGTCTCCATCTACAGGGGACACAGAAGCCCCGTTGTAAGTGCCTCTTGGTCTTTATTTCAGCTGCAAACATAGGTTGGCAGTGCACTTAGCTCATGGTGTAGCTGGTTCCAGCTCCACAAATGCAAAGACGCCCATGTTTAAGTCAAGTGTTTCTCTGCTAAATGACTTCATGGGTTGCTCTGACAGAGCTACGTACAGAGCTCGGGTCTCCTGCCCTGGATAAGCGATGCTATTTGTATCCGTCATGACACTGATAAACATTTGCAATGCTACTAAAGAGCTTCTTGGCCACAGATAAACGGATTCCTGTAAGGCTGTGGGAGAAGGCGGGTTTCTGTCCTGCTGCTCTCAGCAACCCGCTGCTGATTTGAGCCGCCAGGGTCCATCTCTATGGGATTCATCCCAAAATGAAGGATGTCTTGGGGCCCTGCTCCCCACCGACCACCATGGCTTTCCTCCTCTGCTCCTGCACTTTGCCAGGAAGGGTGCTGCCAGTTAGAGGGAAGACAAGGGAGAAAGCCCATCTTTAACTTGCTTATCTTGCTGGTCCCAGCAATCCTGTCAAGAAAGGTGCTGACCGTCCTGATGCTGCTGGGGACCTTAGCCCTCTGCTAGGTGAGCATGGATCCTGGGAGATTAGAAATATCTCATTGTTTCTGGAAAATGCACGCTTGATGCCTAAACCTTCAGATTTATATTTTTTTTTTTCACACCTTGACAGGTTTTTTTGCATTTGACATTTAGCTCCAAATGCATTTTGACTTTCTTTCGATTCTGGGCTCGCAGCTGCCTGTGTGCTTTCCCAGCTGTGACCCTAGGGAGGAGAGAAACGAGAAAGGGCAAGAGATTGAGCAATACCCGTCCAAAAGGGGATTATTTCACCTACTCCTAGGCAGCTAAGTGAGCTGGAGGTGGTCAGCTTTGCGCCCTTAACAGCTGATGAAGAGAAGAGGCATCTCCTGAGGGTGATTCTTCCAACTAGACGCAGAAATGGGTAAAAAAGCATCTGAGCAGGGTCTCATCCCACCTCATCTATGGAGTATGGATTACAGAGCAAGCCTAGATGAATAGCTGGCATTAGATACCTGACTGCTCAGTGACTAAGGTGAAGGCAGAGGAACCTTATCCCACCTCTCCCAGTCCTTCACAACTGCTCCTCTGCCTGCACGCACCAGCCTCACTGGGACTACCAAGTAAGGTAGCAGTGAATGAGTTTTGTGAGGACGCATGCAGAATTTGCAAGTCTTTCTTACTAATGTGCTCCATCAACTACATGTGCCCAATCCTGCCACCACCGCAGGGTCGTCTCAAAACTCCCCAGCCTAGCTCCTATGTCTGACAGATCTAATTCCCCTGTGTCTCCTGTCTTGTTTGGTTTTTTGGTTTGTTTTTTTTTCCTTTCAGATGTGTATTTCTATACCTGTGTTATGCAGGACCAAACATAAGCTATAATGTTAATGGTAGATTTTATTAATAAATAAATTTTTCCAGGACGGTGCAACTGGTTTAGCATAACTTACTGTTTCCATCAGAAACTGGAAACCAGATTTTGACAGGTTTCAAGTGAGCCCTTCTCAAACACCCCATTGTAACACAACTCTGGGTCACAAGACACCTTATTTCGCAGGTCTCTCCAAATGCAGGGTTATTTTTTTCTACCTGATCTTCTTGCGGCTGTTGCTAACAGCCTGAAAATTTACCATCTTGTGTCTTTGAAATCGTCCAGTTAAATGATAAAAGAAAATTGTTCATGAAATAGGGAATGCTGGACACATTCCTGATGGTTACACAAGAAGGAACTGAAGCTCGCAAAGAAACAGAAGCTCTTAAATTTTGGCAGCATTCAGTAAACTGTCTCCCATTAAGAAATAACTGACATAATTTTCAACTTTTTACTCCTTTACAGATGCCTCTCACTTGGCAGCTGGCCTCATCCCAGCCGAGTCAGAAGCAGTAAAACCTCCCGATGATTTCAGCTGGCCGAAGGGTCAGGAGGCTGAGGCCGGATAGCTGGATGCTGCAGTGCTCGAAGGGGAGCAGCAGCCACTCAGAGAAGCCTCTGTGAGTAAAAAGCGTTTCCTTTAAAAAGATTTTCTCTCCTTTTTAATCTCGGGCATGGACACACTCCACGGGAATCCGCTTCTAGTGCTGCTTTGCCGACTCCCTTTGCTCATATTTCACGTTCAAGAAAGCAAGCTGCGTGGTACGTGGCAGCTGTACGGGTCAGGTTTGGGGAGGTGAAAAGTGTGCATCCAGGCAAATCGGTACTTGCCAGAGGGGATGAAGCAGCTGTACCTTTCTTTCCCTCTGCCCTAAATGAGTCCCTGTCGGTGCAGGCGTAGGCAGGATCCCGCACTGGGAAGTGATGCTGTTGCGCAGTTGCCAGTGCTGCATTCGCGGAGGGGCTGCACTGGTTCCTCAGCCCCCGCTGATTTTGTGAGGGGGAAGAAATGTGCCCCTTCCAGCTTATATACCTACAGCTGGTGTGGAACGGCACAGGCACACCTAAGAAAGGAAGAATAAAAATCTCACTCCAGTATTCAAGCCTCGAGTTGCAGCCCTGGTGACTTGCTGTTCATGGTATTTTTTCGTTCCCGTGGCTGGAGGCAGGTAGGAGCAGCTCACGGGCTCCAGGAGGGTGCCTGCTTTCCTCTGAAATTCAGGGCCCGTCCCAGCAGCGTGGCGCTCACGGGTGTCAACCTCGGGGGATCTTTTCTACACTGTGCAGGATTGGGGCTGCAGCTCACACGCTGGCCGGTTGCTTCGGTGTGAATTTGGAGTGACTCGGGATGTGAAGCACTGGAAGCCGGAGCAGAAATCTGCCCTTGGGAAATGTGCTAGTGTGTGATAGGGCTGGGTGCCTGCTTGTTTAACGTAACTGCACCGGTTTTCTAACAACAACTTTAAATGCCATTCATCAATAAATCCATTGGGCTGCTTGGCTTGTATTACATGCCACTGATTAACTACCATTAAATTAGCAGTTAGTGTAATCAGATATAAACATTCCTTTGTGGCTAAGCTGTTAAACTTTTTTTTCCTTTTTACAATTGCGCGTAACACATGTCGGCACGAGACAGGCTCAGTAATTTCACATTACTGCAGCTAAATTATGTTTGTGGGCTCCAGAAACGCTTCTGGTGCTACCAGGCTCGTAAACACCTACCTGGCAGGGAAAAGCTACAACTTCTGCCCCAAAGCGTTCAGGGTTTAACAGGATTCGGTGTAGTACAGTGAGTGAATTTATTACATAAATATGTGCATGGGCCACGGACAAGTGATTGATAGGAGGAGTTCGGAATGGATTTGCTGCCGTTCGCTGCTGATTTTCACCCTGGCTCATGTTATTAATTGGTGTAAATCAGCACCCAGCTCGTTACAAGGGGACATGAAAGAAAGGTAGGTGTTTGCAGTTTAAAAGGAGAGGGGTGTGGCTCTGTAGCTTTCAGCTCTGGGAACTTGAGGCTGTCGTCGTCAAAAGTGGGTTTTGATTTATCAAAGGGAGACATTTAATGTGTATTGATTTTTAGAGTAGAATTAACTATATTTATTTAACATGTAGCTCTGTATCCTCTCTGTTGCTAGGCATTTTTGTTACTCTTTTAAAGACAGAAATGGAATACACAGCTGTAGTAATACTGCTAAGCCATTTTCTTATATGCCTGTGCAACACAGCACACAATGAAAGTATTACTTGAAGTTGCTACCTCAGTGCCAATGTTAAATCACAAAAAAAATAACAACTAGCAAAAATACTCCTGTGATAGCCTTTCATTCCCCAATGCAAGAAAATATCTAGAACTTGCAGCACATCCAGAAGATGGATAAACTTACCTTCAGGCAAAAAAATGCAGTGGAACAGAATTTTTAAAGGTTGAGGTTGTGGGGGTTTTCTTGGTCCATATTAAATCTGATTGTGTTTTTAGCATTTAGATGTCATTGTATTGGCTTCTAGACACTTATGTGCCTTAGATTATACTTGTGCGT
Organism: Charadrius vociferus; assembly: GCF_000708025.1. Taxonomy (NCBI): domain Eukaryota; kingdom Metazoa; phylum Chordata; class Aves; order Charadriiformes; family Charadriidae; genus Charadrius; species Charadrius vociferus. The sequence continues at coordinate 2,507,032 of NW_009646631.1, forward strand.
AATTACAGGTGAAAATTTGCACCAACCGCTATTGGTGTAAATAACTTGTGAGCTGGAAATTGGATTACTACATTAGCTGTTTCAGAAATTCAGTCTTGCCTCTTTAAAAAATTATAGCATCCAAAACATGTAATTCATGTGTTTGAGTTTTGGTGTGGGTTGTTGTTGTTTTTTTTTCATTTTAGTTGTACTGTTTGGAAATACTATGTGGATTGTTACCCTTTGATAATATGTTGGCATTTGCTTTCGTGGAAACCTGTAGTTTCTCCAGCTATGTTCAGTCGGCTTTCCTGAGCTGTCAGCCTTGAAACGGGAAAGTGGGAGAATTCAGCTTAGCTGCATGTGTTGTCTTACATTATGTTTGACGATTTGAGAACCATATGATACAAATGACTTGGGTTTCCAAAACCTAATAGTGGGCCACTCTCCAAACGTATTCACCCTCGCTCTCACTATGAGAAAGGGGAATTTATATGGCCGCTCTTAATATTTTCTTCAGGGGTGTAAACCTGTAGAAACTGGATTAGTATGTTGACTCCCTCAATTAACTTTAATCTAATATCCTGCCTATTTAAATTAGTGTAAACATTGGTGTATAGGGTTAAGTGAAAGAGTTGAACTGAAAAAGATTTATTTAAGGATTAGTGTAGTAGCTAAATTAGAATTAAATCCAGGAAGTAAACATCCCAGCAATGCAAGTTGTGGGAAACAAGAGACCACAGCAAAGACCAGCGGTTTGAAACAATAATGTGCCACTATGGGAGGAGAAAGGAAGAAGGGGAGAAACAAGTAAATCAAGCATTACTGTACAAATAAGACTCTAAGCCTATTACTGCCACACAGGTTGTGGGGAAACTCCCAATTAAATGCAATGGAAAGAAACTTTTATCCTTTTCGTCTTTCTTCTTGATTTGCTTGGTTGAATTACATTGTGAAGCGAAATACCCGCAGCAATTAGAATAGAAGGATAAATTTGTAGAAGAATCCCTGAAGGTACAGAAATTATCAAATTTGCTGGCATCAGATTTGCTAAAACATCTAGCAAGGGTTTGTTAGAGCCTTTGGATGAGAAAACGAGAAGAAAAAAAAAAAAAAAAAGAGCTTCACTCTCTGTTAGGCAGCACTAGGAACCAAATTTGCCCAGGACATAAATGCATGAATGTTTTCTCCAACTTAGCAGTGATTTTCATCTCTGTTCTGTCCAACAATGCCATGGAACTTTGCACGGGCTGTGGCACCTGTACGCCGGCCCACAGCAGGCCAGGACTTTCTCAGCAATATGAGGCTGGCACAGAAACTCTGGTGTGGAGCCCAGCTCCACGTGAGGCTTGCCCTGTCTCCATGCTCGCTGACAGCTCTGGGACAACTGCAGATGTGCTCCCCACGTCTGAGAAGCAGCCAGAGGTTGCTCCACTTGGATCTTTCATCATCACGAATAGGATGGGTTAAAATCTGAGCATATTCCTAAATGAAACATCTTGGACTCCAGGAGTCCCCTGTGTGCTGAAGGCTGGAAGGAGATGACTATGCTCTCAGACTATGGAAAGCTGCCTTCCAGATTTCAAATAAAAGTACTAAGCCTGGATCTCAGTATTTGCTTAGCAATACCTCAGGTAGAAACATGTCATCTATTGAATTATCACTTTCGGACCTGGATTTTTGTTGGCAATTTGTCTTCAGAGTATCACTCTGACCCATTCCTACTGAATCAGTGAAAAAAAATCTGACAAAAATTCAGCCTGAGGTAATATGGCTGAAGGCCGCTCTGGCTGACTCATTTATAAATGAGGTAAGGGCTTGTTCATTCAATAAATGCAGGTTTAACAGGTTTTCTTCCTATACACCCAACAGCTTCAGCAAATGTCAGATGTCCTCTTTTACCATCAACCCTTATCGGCAGAAAAAGTAGCCCCTCGCTACAGTGCCGCCAAAGAGAGCGGAGGTGGGGTGCTGTGTTAAATGGGGCTTTGCCCACCATGAGCCAAGGCAGCAGCGGTTCGGTGAAAGGGCTGTGAGAAGCCCGAGGAGGAGGAAAGCCCGGAGCTGTGGGCACTCGGCTGGCGGGGCAGAGCTGGGAGCACGTGTGGGGTAATCTCTTCCAGCAGAACACACAGATTGCTTCCCAGCCACGTATGTAACGCATTTTTTTTAATCGTTTTGGCAGTTTCTTTGCGCTTTATACCCCCAAAAGACTGAAATGATCCAGCAAGCTTATTCCAAAGGAAAACGTCTGAATTTCAGCTCCTAATAGCTGTTGTCTTTTAAAGGCAGGCAGCTTAGTATTTCGTCTTTCTGACTAAAGCAGCTTTTAACAAGCTCGTTCTTGGCAGAAGGTTTTGGACTTAACCGTGACTCAAATGCATCATGTGTCCTAACAGCATGCTTTGCGTGAACTGCCACCCTGCTTGCCAGGAGATGCAAAGAAATACTGGTCCGGGGGTGACTTGAGCCCTCACAGTGTGTCTTCTGAGGGGTCAGTGGAGAGGGGGAAGACTGCAGCATCACTCTTCACATGACATCTCCGTGCTGGACAGGGGAGAGAGTTTATGAGGCTGTTACTTCACAGGAAGAAAAAAAAAAAAATCACTCCACAAATTAATTGCTGCTGTTCTAATTCTTTTCTCTACCTGTGTGCTGAGCGCCCTGGTCAGGCGAACCTGGGTGGATGTGGATGGCAAATATGAATGAGACAACTTAGTGTTCCTCATTCGCCTTCAAAAAGCACAGCAACATCAGCAGTATTGAACATGCAGCAACAAGAGCTCTGGGTAAAAGCTCAACGGAGGAGTTTGCTAATAAACCTCCCCTGTTCGTTAGTTCAAGATTTCCCCCTGCCTGACACCTGCTCCAGCCAGGCTGCTCGGGTTTAGAGCTTCAGGATATATTCAATAATGTTAAGCGCTTGAGTGGGTCCTCATTTGAGGGGTGCTGTTGTGGCCTTAGGGCACCCCGCCACAGCTGGAGTGATGGCAGTGCTGTGTTGGGGGCTGAGGGTTTGGCACCCACCCTGGAGGCTGGGGGCCCCTCCTGCCCCGCGCAGGCTGCGCTGCCCTGGCCTGGTGCTGCCGGGCACTGACTGCCCTCGCGTCCCGCCACGCACGCCCCTCAGAAAGCAGCAGGCATGGAGAAGGCAGATCAGGCATATGTCCATCCTTAATCACCATCTGCTTTAACGTTTTGTTGCTGTTTTTCACTGTGCACGGTATCTCACTCTGGGAGATGCGCCCCTGGGCCAGCCATTGATATCTTCTTCAAGCTAAGCAAATTTGTATTTTTCTGACAATGTCGGAGGACTTAAGTCTTTCATGGGAGCCCTTTTGTCAGATGCTGGGGAAGACAGGTCTTACTGTAAGCAATGAAGTGGACCCGGTCTGTGTAGAAAGGGCAAAATCTATCCATAGATCAACTTAATGAAGTACCACAGTACATGAACAATTTAACTCTGCTTAATTATGTTACCTTGGAGTCCTAAAGAGTCACAAGAAGCCCCTTACTTTCAAATGGAGTATAAAGAGAGCGTAGAGAGTACTATTTCAAGGCTAAGTCCCATATACCTGTCTCTGAAAGTTGACTCTGAAGAGGTCTCAGCTGGAGAATTAACCCCGAGGTGTTCACTGGGCACGTTGGGCCAGTCTGGGCCCATTTGTTGGTATCCTGACAGGTCTCTCAAGAACATTCGTATTGGGAGTTTATATTACTTAGACTAACACAGTTTGCTGTCTCTACTAGTGTCTGCCATCTCACCAGCTTTAGAGTAGATTGGCAGCAGAGACCTTAAGCTAAGCTGGCAGCGCCAACCCTGGTCAGTGTTTGCCGGTATCGGTTCTCCACGTGGCCACAGCAACAATCATGGTGGCAGGAGGGAGATGGTTTAGCAGCAGTGAGGTGCGGTGGGCCAGGGCAGGAGAAGGCAGGGCTGCCTCTGTGGCTGGGTTCGCCTGCGCTCCTTCACAGTGCTTGTGAAAGTACAGCCTTGATGCAGGAGCCAGGCAACTCAGTGGGGCTTTTTCCATTGACAATGACAAATTTTTGGAGCAGGTCTTTGGACAGGACCAGTAGGGAAAAAGCCAGTTTACTTGTGGTGCCTTACTGCCCATCGCATTAATCCTGCGTACATAAAAAAAAGATCACATCTGAGTAGTGGTTTCCTCCCCTTGTTTAAATAAATTCAACTGCTCAGCTTCTGAATTCCCCACCGGAGCTCCTCATCGGCTGGCCCTGTTTGTGGAAAAGTCAGCAAGCACGTTCCAGCCAGCGTGGGGTATTAACGTAGGAAGCCAGCGCTGAGTCGGTTCTCCTTGTTCCTCTTACTGGCTATAGAGTTTCACAGCCTGGGATATTAGTAAATATTTATGTTTAATTACTTTCACTTAAGAAAAACAACCACAGCCAAGAAAACTACAAAGCAATTTAATGGGTTTTAACTTGCCACATTAAACCGCCTTCTTAAACATAATGAATTATATGAAGTCATCCGGTTTCAGACTCTCTTAAAGAGGAAATTCAATTCAAATAAGGTTGCATATTACTAGCTTCAGTGTCTGAAAACATTTATAGTGCCAGTAACTGTTCCATTGCCCTGAGTTATTCTGCAGCCTGAAAGACAATAACAAGCTAAGCTTAGAAAAGCGTGCTGTGGTTTGCTGTAACTGATAGATGAAATTGCTAGGTTCGCTGCCTCAGGCGAGAAGCGCTGCGTGAGTGTGTTGGAGTCTCCTTTTAGGTATGACAGTCTGGGTTAAAACAAAAACAGGAAAGTAAATTTGGCATTAGCTGTTCAGCAGCATTGTTTTTGAAGCTTTTCCAGAAGAAAACAGCCTACAAAAGGGCTTCTTCCCTCCGAGTCCTAGCTACAATGCTGCCTTTCTTACATATGGTGATTGGGTTCAGGTATGTGTCCTTCGGTCCATTGTTGCAATACAATATAAAGACACTTCTGTTCTCTGGCACCACTGCCGAGCTCATATTCAGGGAAAAAAAGAAGGGGAACACTGGGCTACTCTCACAACTCTTTTTTTTCCCTGACAGGTAACTAATAGAAGGAACTAAAGCAAAACACCTGTACTCTTCCATCTAAAGATCCCCAACTTCTGAACTGTGTGTAGGATTAGGAACATCCATCAAGGTGTTTTTTCCCTTGTGAGACAAACTGTTATCATTGGTTTGAGTTTGGCAGCTAAGAGCCAGAAGGTCCTGCCACGAAGGCTGTAAAATTTTGTAAGGCTTTCTCTGTCCTTTAAACAGTTGTCCCTTAAAGTAATTGCATACTCTAAAGCTCCTTATGGGGCTTAAGGGCTTTATTTGCCTAGGACAATTGCACACCTTGTGAACAAAGCTGTAATCCAAATCCCAAGCATGGTTCTGCCAACTTTCCAGATGTTGACGGCTAAACTTGTGAAGGCTGCTAGATGTTGATTGCTAAGTATGTAGCCTGCATGTGTGTCTATCAACACATTAGACAGAAGGTGCACAGGCAGAGCTCCTATAGTCTTGATGTTTCTGCAAAGTTTGATACACAACTCACATTTCGCAACCTCGCTCATCTATTACGAGCACATATAACGAATGCAAAACTGAGGGAAGATCACTGTATTAGAAAGTGCTGCAAGTGTAAAAAACAGTCCATGCATAAACACAATGCCATCATACCAACTGTTCACCATGACTAGCTGTGAAGACAATACTTTGCCAACTTTCGAATAGGAGCGTGAACACAGACAGCATTCAGAGGGACTAGCCTTGATTTCAGAGCTTATGGGGTTCCAGTGAAATTACAGTACAAGGTTATTTGACACTATGTTTTCTAGTCATCTCCTAGTTCGATATCTTTTCCCATCAATTAAAGTCTTACCTGAGCGCACATTCATTCCTCTTGATTCATACTCCAGCCTTGAAGGAACTGCACACATTTCAAGTTGACTGATTGAAGAGTGAACCTCTGATGAGTACTTGTATGGGTAACAATATCAGCTTTTGGATCATTTAAAATCCTTGAAGATCACTTCACAGAATGGCAAAGGGTTTCTTTTCAATAACAGACTTGTGGGATAGGGACTGTCACCTTCCAGGAGTCACACAGCATCTGGCTGAATGGAACTGTAAGCTTGCAGCCTCTGCAAACTACGTGACTGTATTAATTTCATCTGATTGCAAGGTCTTCACTTCCATTCACATCCAGCTAGCTCTGGCTGCTAATTAATTACGTGCTTTAAAGTTTTACTCTCATAATACAAAAGTCACCTCTGGGAGAACAGTGCTGAACATGTCTGATGAATGTATGATCTCTTCTTTAAAATAAGCCACGTATAAAGTTGCTTAGGTGTTCTTAAAGAAGACTTCTGATAGGATTAAAAGAGAACAGAGAGCAATGGAAAAAAAAAAATTTCTTCATTAGAAGGGATTACATTTAAACCTTTCAAGACGACTGATATTCTTTTTCCTTTTAACTCACACTTGAGTCAGCTGTTGAATGGAGCTCAGAGATTATTTCTTGTCAGGACCTATCAAAAACCCCTGAGATCACTAAAGCACTTCAGCATGTTGAGCACGAAATTCTCATTGCTTTCTATGTTGCATTTTTACTATGTCCAAAAAACTGTGTTCACTTCTAAGGGTACTTAGCCATCTTCTAGGAGAACTAATTGCATTTAAGATCAGTCGGTAATCAGTCTGGAAATGAAACCATTAATTTTAATGCAGTAAGTGCATGTATACATTAAATTTTATTGCTTTGTCTCAGTTTAAAAGGGCAAAAGGAGGGCAATTTCAGGCCAGTGTAAAGTTGCAGGTACCTGTACTTTACTGCTCACCTCTTAAGAAAGAAGAGCTCAGCATTTCAAACTTTAAGTCCTGCATGTCACTGAAATAAACCGGAAAGGTTTCAGGAAGATTTGCATCAAGCTTTTGGACTGTACCATTTACGCGTGAGGATCTTCTCACCTAAAGATATATCATCTGTAAAGTGCACAACAGACTTGACAGTGTACCACCACCACAATCAGTAATGACACAGATTTCACAAGTCCTGAACCTTGCTACCCCAGTTTGATAAATGTAAAGATCTGCTGCACCAACTCTAAATGCATTAAAGAAAGCACAATAATAACAGCGCAACCAAAGCCAAGAATATTTCTGGGTTTTTTTCAAAGGCTTCCAAACATTTTATATGCCATAAGATCATATGCAGAGTTAAGGCATCGCATTTCAAGTTAAAGTCAGACATTCAGCTGTAACTTTGAATGTATGGGTTGGAATCAAACACAATATTTTCACATTACTTGAGTTTAGACTTTCTTTGTGTTTTTATGTTCCTGTTCAAAAGAAAGGAAATCCCTGATACCAAGACAAGTAATCTGTGTTCTGAGCCAATAAATCCTCAGGGAATTTGAAGCAGGTAGATTGTGAGAGGCCCTTTTAGGAGTCTGAAAAGCAATGGGTGACATTAGACGGATCTTAATGAGAGTTGCAGGTGCTCAGCTTTTAGGACGAGGTCATTTCCTGTGTGTTGGCACAATGACAAAGATGGAAGATTGAATGGTTCTTCTAATTCACGACTCAGTAATATATACTCCTTAACTGGAAACGGCTGAAAAGATACCTTTGGAATGCTCTTGGTGCCCTAACACGTCCTAAACACTGCAGCCAAGTCTCAGCATCGTTAAAATAATAGATGCAAATAAGAACCTGCTAGCCAGTAATCAACAACAGCTCCTTTCCCAACCCTTATCTTTTGGTTACATGTTTAATGGAGATGTTCTGTGGCTTTGTTGCCATCCTAACTTCAGGGGAAAGAAAACAAACAAAAAAAAACCCAACAAAAAACCAAACCAGCAGTGCCAATGCATGACTGTATTTAATTTTAACAAGAAAAATTGCACAGGTGGAGACTGGAGAGGCTGAGATGTCTCTTCTGGGAAAGCACAACTTTGGCAACGTGTCCAGCCATGGGCCAGGCCTAAAACACCATCTAAAATCACCTGAACTTTCTTGTTTGTCTCTTGACCTTTGTTTGTAGTGACTCAGCTAAATGATTCAATACAAATTCCCTTGAATTTGTATAAACGTGCAAATAAGACCAAGTATTTACATTTCAAATGGATCGGCGTTAAGGTTTCAAGCTGTCAATAGGACCAGCACAGGAAAATGTTATTATTAGACCTGAAAGTCTTCGAGGGAATGTGTGAGAAGAAAGGCTAATATCAGGGGACCAGTAATCTGTTCCTAGCCGGCTTTTAATTCTGCTTCGCAAACATGAATGATTTTGAGTGCTGAATGAAGAAGCAAGCTACAGAACCTGCACCGTGTGTTTAAACTACAGCTGGCTGGAATACTATATGCCTGAAGGCAACATTTTTAAGTTCAAAGGTAAACATTTGGCTTTTTATAGAGAAAATTAGTTGTACAGCATATTTGATTTAGTATACCGCTACCTAGTCCAACTTGTAATTGAAATGTATTAAAAAAATAACCCTACTTCCACTGACAGTATGCAGTTTCCTAGAGAGCCGCATGCTTGCTAGTAAACATCAGTCCTCTGGGCCAGGTCTAGAAGACAGAGGTCAGAACTTCTATAACTTAATATTTTTCAAGGCACCCTAAAGACTTCCTCTTACCTCCCCATGTAAATTGTTTACAGCCTGCTCCAAAGAGGAACTCCCCTGCAGGACTTCGACCGTGCCTGTAAACTGATAAAAAACCTCTCCCTGGAAACTTCCCCTGGTGAACCTCGCCGTAATATTTTATTGTCTTCGATCCTAAGCGTATACGCAGGGTTCCTTTCTGGTAAAAATGCAGGCAATAAATAATGCTGAGCAAGGAAGAGGTCTATACATTGAACCGTATTAAGCAGTGATGGTGGCATTCTGTAGTTCTTCTTGCTGTTGGATTAAAAGGGTAAAGGAAACTTTCTAACGCTGCTCCAAACGCCAGCACACGCTGACCTGCAAAGCTGTCACACAGCATTTGCATGTGATTTTGGACATTTTAGTATGGCCCGCTTAGATTTTATTTCTTATAATTGTGGGGCTTTTTTTGTTAAAGTAAACTTTTTAAAAGTGAGGAAAACCTATGCTGCACAATGAGGTATTGAGAGCCATGTGTTCCATGGTACAGAAAGATATGTTATGATTCTTATCTTCGTGAGACTGTGAAAAAATAGTTCTTTGTCCTCAAACTCATTAAAAAGTTATTTAATAAAGAACTTGAAACCATTATCAATATTTACAAAAGAAATGCTTGAGAGCTGAGTTATGTGTTTTGAAATTCACAGAAGGCTCAGTGCATTGAAGCAACAATATACGTGATAGGAAGTATAGCTGACATTTTCCAAATATAAAAACCAGATGATGGAAGGTTTAATTTCTATGAATTGGAGCAGTAGCTGAGAGCCTACTAATCTCTCAGGAGTATTTTCAGCCCATCGGGGTGCTCAGAGAATATAAAATTTTCAGCATATCTGGAAAAGCAGTTGAGAACAATGTGATTTTGCTAGATGCAAAGGTGGTTCCTGTCTTTGACCTAGGTTTGAGGACTAAAACAATTTTTAAGGTTTTTTTGGTTTGTTTTCTTTTTTTCCTGAATAAGAGCATATTGTGTTTTGGTTTGGTTTCTTTAATTCTCAGGACAAATAGAGCCAAATTATCAAGGAATATTTTATGAATAATCAAGGACTTTTTTGCACAAGTATACAGTTCTTCTACTTGCAAAACAATGCTGCTGACTTTATTGGCTGGTATCTATTATGCTTTAGAGGAAGGTGGGACTAAAAAGCCCCCTGCAAAGTGTAACCACATTTGACTGAGGGTACATCCATGAGGCATCTGCAAAATGCCATGAGAAAAACACCTCCACAGAGAGATATAGTCCTTAACTGACTCCCTAAGCACCTGAAATCTTCAGAACATGAAAAATACTCAGAAATCCTTTTGACCCTTAACCCAGAGGTGCCCAAACCCCGTTGGCAGGTCCGTCTCCGCCAGCCAAGGCTGCGGGATGCTCCCGTTCCCGCGGGGCATGTGCAGAGCCATACAGCTGTGAGCTCCTGGGGAGGGCCTGACCCTGCAGCCATCCTTGGAGCTCAGATGGCCTCGCAGAGCACTGCTGAGCATCTCTCTGGGATCTGTGAGTCAGGGCATTACTTTCCTAAACCCGACGTCAGCAGACTAGCCTTTAAATCCACCTTTTGTGCTGTTAAGAGATAAGCGTGCCCCAACTGCTGGGAATGTGTGTGCTGTGTGTCTCTGGTTCTTCTGTCCATCGTTGAACCATGGACTGACTCTCAATTCTCTTACACAGCAGCTGAAAAAAATACACCAGCATACAGAATAATTTCTGCAATAGTTTTTAATACACAGCCCATCATGAGTAGTCATGATGGAGGGAATCCCATCTTATATTCTCCTGCCAGAGTACTCCAGTAAGAGGTGAGGGACAAGGGACGCACTCTGCTCAGACAGTACAGGGATTCAGGTACGTTGGGTCTCCTGGACCAGAGGACAATTCTAACCACCAGGTTACATGCTGAGGTAGCAGTACAGAGCCTCAGTCTGTCATCTTTCCCAGGAGCTGCCTAACCAGGGGTGGCCTCCCTGAATCCCGACTGCAGAGAGGCATCTCCTTTTGGCCTCAAGCCAGGCACCTACTTTTATATTGCACTCTGTACTTGCTGATGAGTTTAAGCAGCTCTTTTCTCAGCCTGATGGTTGTCCTGACCCCCATCCGTAGGCAGTTCTCCTTCTTGGCATGCACAGGTAGCCTAGTGCATAACATGAAGATAAAAATCCTATGAGTGACATGGCACTGTAAAGTTGGCAGTTGCAATGCCAAAGTGCCTCTTCGACATTTATAGCCCCAAGAACCTTGGGTCTTACTCATACCAATGGCATTCGAAAGTAAGAGATCAGTACTGAAGCATGGTAGGATCGGAATCAGGACCAAAAATACTAAGCACCGTGTTAGGCAGTAATAACAGTACAGCTTAGGGCACGAGCCCTGCACAAGCACAGCAGTGCCCTATTGCCCATGTGCTTAATATTGCTGCAGGCTTATTTATGTGTGAAAATTATCATCTGGGATCCACACACACAAATATTCAATTACCAAAAGTAGTTATGTGAGATGTTCATCCACACGATGTGTGAAAATCCTGAAATGTTTCTGAGTGCAGATCCTGAAGTGCTTTTAAACACTCTGTCTTTAGTGGGCAGCTGGGGCTTTTTATACACGATGCAGTGCTGATGCTGTGTTTTTTCACCATGAGCGTACTTCACTGCTTGTGCTGTCAGGGCCATACATTTCCTACACTATAGCAACAGTTGATTAAAAAATATTCAGGCAAAAGACAAAAAAAAACCCACCTATTTTGTTTTTCATTTTTAATTACACTCCAAGGACTTTAAATCTATACTTTAGCAGGCTTGAAAATGGTCTAACTGGAATGAAGAGATGGCAACAGGGTCACAGAATAGATGCAGTGACCGGTATCACGGCAGAAGGTGGGAGCCTGACCACTGAGTGCATTGGTTTTCCCAGAAGTTTCCGACTTGGTGAGTATTCAATCAACATGCTAAGGCTGAGCTTTAAGCAGTAGTTGGATGAGGTCTAATCCATACATCTGGAAACAGCCTGTGTATCACAGAGAATACGTGCAGAGGGGGCTGCTCTTATATTTGTCCCATGTGTTTGCTTTTATTTGATTTTGTATTTGGGTGGGAAAGGGCAAGTTGCGCTGTGGTGTGAAAGCCCCTTAGGCAGCCCTTCCCTGCTCGGAAACAATTCAAACATCTTGTCTGTTCAAACGAGAGGCTGTAAGGCGACCTGACATCTTTTGTGGATGCCGTCTTGGGTAGGAAGTACTACATTCCCATCTCTAAGAACCACTGCTGCAATTAGCCTACCGGCAACCTTGGAGATAGATACCAAAGGCGCAGAAATAAATTACAGATCCAGGTCTCCCTCTTTGCTATATCTTTGTGAACTGGTAGACAGCAAGAAATTGTCTCCTGAGTACAAAATACTCTGCTTCTACTCCTTTCCATTTCTCTATGCTGCTGGAACAACTAAGATTCAGAAAACATCCTTCTGTACCTCTCCCGTCTGGCCCTTTTATTTTAATCGAAAATTGTTTAGGCCCTCTAAAAAACTACTACTGCTACAAAGGATTTTATGGCCTGGCAAAATATTTGCATAGGTACCTTCTACAACGCTGTATAAAAGCTCACAGCTCCTAAAGCTCTTCAAGACTATGGAAACAGAGGAATTAAAATAAAAACACTGCTGGTGATTAATTACGCCTGGATTAACAAAATGCCAGCCTTTGCTAATTGTTCTGGGAGCCAGGAGAAAAGAAATCAGCCTTGCCCTGCTGGATGTGGCTCCATCACTGCAGCCAGTCACTGCAGCCCTCAAAAGCCTGGAGGAGGAGGAGGAGGAAGAGGACACCAGGGTTGAGAAAGTGCCATTTTCTCTGCTGGCAGGAGGAAGGAGCAGAAGCGATGACGGAAGGGGCTTGCTGCATGGAGGGAAAAGGGGGTGTGCTGGGAGAAGCAGGCTCAGTGGTGAAGAGGGGAAAGACAAGAGGACCAGAAGTGGAGCCTGGAGATACGAGCACTAAACACCCAGCAGAAGCAGCTGTAGCTCCCACCGCACCGGAGCAGCGGGGCAAGCAGAGGGCAGCCACTTCCAGGGAAACGCCAGGGCTCTGCCTTGGCAGTTTGAAGTCAAATACTTGAGTTTTAGCCTTTCTTGCTTTAGCGCTGCAGCTGTCCAGAGCCACGGGTTCCCCCAGACTCCAGCCTATCCTGATTCCTCAGAACAGGCTCCCAAAGCTTTTCCTTGGATGGTACTTACAGAGAAAATTGAGGGTGCTAATGGTAAAATACACCAATTTTAAACCACTGACCCCAAGCCGTTCAGTAACCTTCACGTCTGCATGATTGCATGCTATGCTTATGTAGTATCATACTGATTGCAAACGTTACTGTGATGTTGCCTAAATATTTTGCCTCCCAGAACAACTCAGTGAGCCATGGCCAGAGAGAATTGCGCCCCACGCTCAGCAGCAAATACAGCACGCGCCCCTGTCCTGCAAAATAGCTCCTTTCTGACCTGATCCTTGGCAGAACCTCTGGTTCCACGTGCTGGGTGGTTAGACCCCACACTGCTGAGGCTGTTCCTGCACTTCTGAGCAGGTTCTCATTTGACGTCAATTCACAAAGCTCCACAAATGAAGCCTATTCACACCTGGAGCCCAACCCCCTGCCTTAAAGTATTAGCTCATAGTTTATTAGGCTGAATGGGTATTATGTGCATGTGTGTATGATTTTTAATTTCAAAACATGAAAAAAAAAAAAAAGAAGTAAAAGTAAGAATCCCAAGAGTGCTGACAAGCCGTGAAGAGCTTGACTTGAACTACAAATGCGGGGACAAGGCAGGGTGGTATGATTCACTGAGAGGAGGGAGCCCTGGGTTGTCTCCTGGGTGGATCCGAGAGAAGTAATTTCCCACTTGCAATGGGGCTTCCCGCTTCCCACCCTGTGTGTGTCGCCTTCCAGTTGCCTTTGGGAACAGAGCCCTCTGTAAGCAGCACTGGCACCCCACCTGCTGCTCTGGGGTCCTGACGCTGGGGACACGGGGCATTTCTAATGTAATATAAATCATCAGATGAAAGAGGGGATTTAAAAACAATTTCTTTTGTAGCTGGTACTTCAAAATACTTTACAAGTCATATCAAGAGGATTTTTAAAAATCTTTCTTTATGAGTTGCTTTCTTTTCCAGAATAGTATCCTTGGAAATGACCCACTGGTTAACAACAAAACAATAATAAATCCCGGTGAAAAACAGCCGTTTGAATTTCCATGAATGTCATTACCTCCAAAAGCCACGGGAGCCTGCACTGTGCTTGGGTGGCACTGTGGAGAAGACAGAACAGTTGGAACAGAGGACAGGCAGCAATGAGATTGTACACAAAGATACCATCAAATGTCATCCAGACTGCTGGTAAGTACATTTGTCGGCATACCAGGCTCAAATAAACCGCTTGCAATGTGAATTCTGGTCTGCGCCAGGTCGTGATGCTACAGTTCGCATCAACATGGTCCAGTAAGACACGGCCACACCGCAGGAGTGAAATCAGTGGGAAGAAAAAGCCACAGAGTAAAGGACTCACCTAAGCAACTCACCCAGGGGCTCGGTGGCAGTCGGTTCAGGCAGCTGCCTGTGCCTTTACCCCGTTATGCACTAGATGATGTGACTACTATTTGCATATAGGCATTTGCACCCCAGCTGTGCTGGCAGGTTTTGTTTTTCCAGGTGCCAGGCAGCACCCAGGAGCTTATGTTCTTAGACTAAGCAGACTTGAGGCTTGCTGCCATGTCACTCTCATCAGACCAAACACGTAATTTTTGAAATGCCTGTGAGAGGTGACCTAGAGCCTTTGGCATGTCCTCAGGGAAGGATCAGCCATGGGAACTGACATCAGCTTTTTCAAACAATTACTGGAGGAGTTCGCAGGGATATTATTCACAGATTAGTAGAGCAGCCTGCCATATGGGAGCTCAGTCTTTCCTCCTGGCATAATGAACTAGGGGAGCTGGGCAGCAACCGGGAGGAGTGACAAAGTACTTGAGATGCTTGGAAACATGCGCCTGTCCTCAGCTTGCCTGTCCTCAGCTTACCTACCCTCAGCTTTGTAGAGATGTGGGATAGGCCCTGTCCCTTTGCCAGTCCCAGGCTGCCAGGAGGAGCTGGAATGCTGCTGTAGGTTTTGAAGGCACTTTCCAAGCTGTCCTCGTACTTCTGCACGTGGTCCTGCCATTTTATTAAATTCTTCTGAAGTTGCTCCTGACCTAAGCTAAGTGCTTTTGTATTGACATCAACTTTTGCCACTTCACTATTCACCCCCAGGTTATTAATAAAGCATTAAACAATATTGGTTTGAGTCCTGCTCTCTGGGGCACCTCATTATTAATCTCTTTC
>NW_009646631.1:2522236-2525014 GCF_000708025.1 Charadrius vociferus
TTTCCCTACTAGAATTGGCCATTTATTCCATACCCATTTATAACCAGATTTTAATCCATGACAGGACTTTACCTCTCACTTTGTGGTTACCAAGTTTCCTTAACAGTTTCTTGTACGGGTGTTTATCAAAAGGCTTTTGAATGTCCAAATAAATTATATCCTCTGGTTGTTCTTTACCCACTATTTTATTAACTCTTAAAAGTGTAAAAGGTCTGACTGGTAAGATTTATTCTTTAAACAGCTATGTTACTTTTTTCCTTTGCTTGAGACTTGATATTTCCCTGCGGATTGTAAAATATTTAGAGCAGCAACTCTCTGAATCTTGTGGCTTGAAGCAGCACCAGATATGTTGTCAATGTTTAATTAAAAATAAAAGCAAATGTAATGTACCGCTGACTTTCTCAACTACTTCCTTGTAATGAAGTTAAGCTAATAATGTAAAATTTCCATGAGCTCGCTCTGTCTGTGTAAATATTTACAGGCTCTTTATCGCTGTGGTACCAGGTTTCCACACGCATTAATGGAGTTATCCTTGTAACACCTCTCTGATACAGGGAAGCTTTAATCCCAACTGCCTGAAGAATCAGGGCACACTGACATCTGGCACATAAAAACCAAACTGCTGTGCTTTGAGAATACAGGTTAGGAGATAAAACACCTTCTCCCACTTACAGATGCTGTATTCACAAAAAATGCAAGAATCATTACAATTCACAAATGTAATCAAAAAAACACGGTGCTCCAGCATCTCTTCCCAAGCTCTCTAAACCCCAAAGTTCATTTTTCCCTTTGGAAAAATGCAGAGCACCGCAGGTAGAGCCCAAGCTTTTCCTTTTTTGCAGACTGTCTGTGCTTGCAGGTTTTTGCTGGCTCTGCTAGTGACCATTTATTTTGGACTCACACCACACATCCAGTGTTTCATTATGCATTTTTGCTCCAGCCAGAACTAACAGAATTGGCTGCATCTCAGTTTGCTTCAAATATACAAGGGAGTGGGTTTCCTGAGAGAAAAGGAAGAAACACCATCAAAAAAGAGATCTTGTTTAAAGTAAAAAGCACCACAAAGATTTTGCCGTGCAAGAAAACTTATAGAAGGCTACAAAATACATACGTGCAAGGGTCTGCCACTGGCCCCACATCCCTGAGGAAAGAGAAGCTTTCCACCCTGCTGACAAGACTTTGGCAAAGCAGGGAATGACGGAGAGGTTGGACATGGAGGACCCCTCAGCGAAAAGGCAGGCAGGACATGGACTTGGGTTTTCAAGGGACTTGCAGCCTCATGGCTGAGACTAAGCTTTCCAAAAAAAGCTCTCCTTCCACATAAGCAGCCAGAACAGGTGGCCAGGAATTCAAAAGGTTATGAAGTCCTTTCAAAAAAAATTAACTCCTAAGTGTCAAAGGGGAGTCATGTGAGTGCAGAACGCTTCTGGAAGAACAAACTTCCCCAGCAGAAGCTCTGAAGGATTCCAGCTCCCACAAACATGTTTCCAGTTGTGGTTTTTAAGTAAGATCTTGAAGCTACCCATGCTTGAAAATGTGGGACTTCTTTTTGGGGGCCTGGAGTCAAAATCTCCAACAGGAGACCAACAGAAGGACTCGCTTGAAGATGGTTGCTTGTGGGTGTAAAAACAGGGATAGTTGAGCTTAGTTTGGCAAATTTCATTGACTCCATAGACCAGCGATGCCCGCACAGCCAGGCTGGGACAGGAGGACGGGTGCTTGAGATTGCTCCAGGTTGGGTCTGGACGCAGACTCCCGAACCTGTCTTTCCTGTCACCCACTCCTGAAACACAGGCTTTGCCTCCAGGACGGCCATGGCTCCAGCAGCAAAATGATTTCCCCAAGGAGCAGTCAATACATTGCCACGATCTCAATCTTATTTAGCGTGGTAGCATGGTTTTAATTTTTCCGTGTTTGATCCCTCCGCTTTAGGAATATTGATAGAAATAGGGACTGTGAAGATCAAATAAAGAGCAGCCTGGTGCATATGAGAAAATACCCTTCAGTCCTCACTCTCTCCGCGGTGATTCAGCTTTTCCAAGTGCGCTGCCGAGATAAAAGGCTCGCATGTGAGCAGAAGTGTTAGCAAGGTCTGTAATGCTTTCAGCGCACCGTCTTGCAAAAGAGCCTTGGCTGCGGGAGCAGATATCGGCTACTCCTAAATCTCCTCCAGCGGCGGGCGGCCGGGGGTGCGGCTGGGGATGCACAAAAGCCTTTTTGCCCCGTTTTCACGCCGGCACGGGCTGTTCGCTGTTGGCCGGCAGCTCGCTGTCGACTTTAATCGGTAGCTCTTGTTTATACACCCGTGTGGGTTTTCCTGGCAGCCCGGTTTAAGGCGGCTGGCAGCACCTCCTCGCCCGACCGGGCAGGGCAGAGCCGGGGCGGGCTACTCGCCCGCCCGGCCGCCCCGCCCCGGCACCACCGCCCTAATCAGTGGCAGGCCCCGGGCGCGGGGTAATTAGAAACATGGAAGGGGGTTTCTGTCTTTTGAAATCTGTCTCTCGACATCAAAGTGCTCGGCGCAAGTCGTCCTCCAGAGGTCGGCTCCCATATCTAAATGAGTGATGTATTTCATGGTATCTGTCGGGAGGGATATAATGAAGAAAACCGGCTTTGAGATGGGGCATGATGTGAAAAACAGGTGGCCCGCTTTAATGGCGTTGCGGAGCATCTGTTTTGCAGTCCGGTTGTGTTCCCGTAAACCGCGCAAACACAGCGAACCGGCGGCGGGCGCGCAACCTCCGCGAGTGCGCAGCCTCCGCGGCTCCAGGCGCGGCC
>NW_009646631.1:2525628-2526146 GCF_000708025.1 Charadrius vociferus
CCGCGCGGCGCGGCGTGCTGCGCGGCGGCTGCGCGCCTGATGCGGGAAGCGCGCCCCGGAGGAGCCCACCGCGGTCACTTGACCTGCCACGTGCGATTTAAGTTTAGGATGACCGGCTGGACGATATCGCACGGTGTCTCCTCGGGAGCCCTCTGCCCTGCCGGGGAGGAGGTCCGGTACCTTCAGATCTCCAAACCTACCGCGGGAAGGCAATCTGAGCCTGCCGCCGCCCGCGGGGGTGGGGGTTCCCACTCCAAACAGGGAGGGCTGCAGGTGTCCCAACAGCTTTGGAAACGCATTTCATATCGTTATGAACCCGCTTACTTTGAAAAAAAAATAAAAATAAAAAAAATTATCCCGGCCTGTAAGCCCTGTCCTCCTCTTCTGCACCCGTGGAATCCCACCGAGCGCAGCAGGAACAGGGGCTGGCTCGGGAAACGCGCAGCGAAGCTGCCCTGGCACGGCTGAAAGGTAAAACACCCGCTGCCCCCGCTAGGTAAGAAGATTGGGGAGCAGGG
>NW_009646631.1:2526759-2527252 GCF_000708025.1 Charadrius vociferus
TGAGCTTCCCCAGCTCCGCTTTCTGCCGGCGATGGAGGCAACGCTGGCCATCACGGCACGCTGGCCCCTGGGAGCCGCCGCCCAGGGTTTTTTTTCTTTTTTTTTTCTTTTTCCTCCTTTTTTCCCCTCTTTTTTTTCTTTTCCTTTTTTTTTTTTTCCCCCGCTAAGTCCGATGTGTATTACCTAAATGGCTCGTCCCTTTCCCTTATTGGAAATGATTTCCCGCTTCCATTGTGGTGAACTTTGCCTCGCCTGACTCTTTACGGCTTTTCTCTTGTTGATGGGCTTCCCTTTGTGGAAGTTTCGCGGGCTGATTGTATTTGTTAATTAGTTGCTAACAGCATCGTAATGTGGGTTTGATGGATAACCGTGCCATTAGCACTCGCCCCTGCAATTCACATTTCCAACAGGGCAGGGGCTACCCCATGCCGGGACCGTGATTTGTGGCTGTAGTCTCGTGTGGGTGACACGCACCCCGGGCCCCGCTCCCCCA
>NW_009646631.1:2529243-2530152 GCF_000708025.1 Charadrius vociferus
GGCGGAGTCCCCGGCTGGGACGGGGCGGGCGTCCGCGCTGCGTTAGTCATCGCGCCGGCACCGCGGCACTTGCCAGAAGGGCCGCATAGTAGGACTGTTACACATCAGCATGAATCTCAACGGGTCCATTTGGATGTAAATGCCGGTATGGAAATTCCTATTGCGTTTCGCATAGCGTGAGCGTTGCAGTAGCATAAAAAATGAACGTTAGACCAGACGGTCTCACAGTAGGTGCTTTTTGAACTGAATCGAGTAAAGGAGTTTTGTGTTTCTTCAGCAGCAGCAGCAGGAGTACCAGCTCCCCCACGAGAACTTCAGATCCCAACGATCAAAGCTCTCGAGTTTCATATACTGTTCAAAGAAAGGGCAGTCATGATTTATCCACGACAAGAAAAGAGATATTGACCAACTTTCCTTCCTTCCTTTCTTCCTTCCTTCCTATTCCCGTATTCTTTCCTCAGTGGTGCCAGGTTTAACTATAATCCATAAGGAGAACAGCATCTAGCAGGCTACAAAGAGCTGTACTCCTGGCAAGGATGTTACTTGCTCCTCTGCTGTGATGAATTCTTGTTGGGAAACCCGTGCTGGGGTGCAGCCATCGTTACTGATTGAGCTGACAGTGGGAAATACACCCTACAGTTGTAAATGCGGAGGGGAATTTTTTTCTCCCCCGGGATTGTTTTTCTTGCTCAGTGGAAGCGAGCTGGCTAGGTTGAGCTTGAAGTGTATGGTTTTTAAAGTTGCGGGTCATTTTGGTAGGCGCTAGTGTTTCTTCCCCGTGTTACTCGTGTAGTTCTCTGCTCTGGAAAGATTAATTTGCAAACAGCTCATCCTCCTCGCAAAATGGAATGGGGCTGCGTTATCTGTGAGGGGTCCCCAGCAGCCGCCGCGGTGTTTCTGCGTGTGTGG
>NW_009646631.1:2530344-2531039 GCF_000708025.1 Charadrius vociferus
GGGGCGGGGGGCGAAGGCGAGGTGTGGGGTGGGGTGTCCCTTGGTCAAGGAGGACCGGGACCGGAGCAGCCGGGGGATGAGCAGGCGCTTCCCCAAGCGCCGGGAGGAGAAACACGCCCAGGCTTCGTGCTGGGAAAATGCTCTCACGGGCAGAAATCCCGCGTGTTAATTAGGGCTTCATATTTACATGCCACCCAATTTAAAAATAGATGGCACTTAAATCAGAAACACGTTTTCGGTTTCGTTCCGATTTTGTCATCGCCTTTTTCTTTTGTCTGCCCTCCGCCTCCCCCAGCCCCCGGCAGCCCTGGCTGGCTGAGATGGGAAGAGCCCTGAGCCCCCCGGACATCACCCACCTTGTTGTTTAACATATTTCATTCCAGGGGCGAGGTTACTGCGGCGTGAGAGAGGCATAAACGTTTGACGAGACATTACCTTGAACGGAGACTATAAAAAATCGACCTGACAGGCGTTATCGAGGCATGGTCGGGACAGCTGTGTGGGCCGGGAGTGGGTCTCTGGTGTCACGCTGGAGTCGTAAAACCGGTGCGGAGAATGGGCACCAGCGAGCAACGTGAAATTTATTGGTTATGTCTGTGTTAAAATGTCAAAGGGGAGAGGATCTGCCGACCTCAAGACTGATTTTTAGCTTGTTTTCAGCGGGAGGTGGCCCAGGGCTTAGACAGCACGGTCCA